>NC_136268.1:61336862-61387335 GCF_964187855.1 Myxine glutinosa | reverse complement strand
ACCCGTCCTTTCTGTCAATCAAACCCCGCCCAATCACGGCTGGTCATGGCGTGGCCTCACAGGTCTTTCATCCTGTGTGCTTCCAAAGTCAGAGTTGTCAGCAGCAGTGCTTCATGCCTGACTTCTGGTGGTTTTATTAATCAGGGGTGTTTAATGGGCGATTTTGGCTAGTGTTTATGGTGTGGTGCCAAAAGGGACATAGGAATAAAGTACAGAGGTAACTATAATAAAGTACAGAGGATAAATTACCCATAATCCCTGAGCTAATTAACATACCCCACTCCTAGAAATGGGGGCGAAGGTACACTTACACGACACACGGGCTACCGGATCCCTACTTATAGTACATCGAGGTGGTTCTTCTTCGCGTCAGTCGGAGCACACTAATCTATACACTCTACCCGGTCTATGGTATCACTACCCCCTACAAACGTAACTATATATGTGTGTATATATATATATATATATATATATATATATATATATATATATATATATATATATATATATATATATATATATATATATATACACACATATATTGTTGCGGTTTTGAGTTTGTACAATAAAGGTTAAATTTCCCCCTCATAGTTTAGTCACACAACAACATGTAGCCTCGCGATAGTTCAGTTATTTCTTAGTATGTGTGAGAATAGTCCTTTTCCAGTGTTAGTCTTGCGTTGAGTAGAATAATGAGAGTAGGTCCCCCATTGCCTTATGCCGCCTCCATTGCTTTATGCCGCCTCCATTGCCTTATGCCGCCTCCATTGCCTTATGCCACCTCCATTGCCTTATGCCGCCTCCATTGCCTTATGCCGCCTCCATTGCCTTATGCCACATTACGCCTCCTTATGCTGCCTTTGGCTTTTTGGCGCGAATTAACACGAGGCAGGCCTGGCAAATCGAGGCAAGACCGAATGAGTGCGGCGGAGAAGCTGACGGTAAGCGCGAGCCACCAATCAGGGCTCAAAGGAAGTGGCTGCGGCAATGCGTCACAGGGTGTGGTTGGAACATTCGAGAGGGCAAAGGGCGTGGCAATAAAACCCGTTGCGCGAAGCCCCCACCAGCAGTTCGGTGAGTTATGAGCTCGGGGTGAGCTGGCAAGTTATTAAAGTCCTGTGAGAGTTGAGCAGTTCTGCGAAGGGAGGCGCTTGACTAGGTTCTGTGAGAGTTGAGTGTTGATGAAAGTTACGAGTTCTGAGAAAAGACACGCATGAACCCAGCTATAAGCGCTCGTACCAAATTGGACGCTCGGTTGAGCTTGAGGCCGAGCCTCGATTGGGTTACGTGAGTGATAGCGCGCTGGTAACTAAACGCGCTCTGGAAAACCACTAAGCGGCAGAGAGACGCGTACATTTCCCTCCTGCCTCATCTGCCCTTTGTTCGAGAGACGTGCTACAGAGATCCCTTCCACCGCCTGCTTGCCATCTTCGTCGCGGGACGTGCTGTGACCGTGGAGAGCCATGCCGGGCGGGGCCGTTCCTGGACAACCGTTCAGCGAGGAACACCATTCTACCTGCATTTCCCCTTTGTGAGTGTGATCAGGCCTGTGTCTGGGGTTAAGCATAAGACTGTATAAGGCTGCTCTGTGTCTCCGTGTTTCTACCGACTAGTACATAAAAGTGTAAATAGTAATTAAATCGTGTTCTTCCTTTATTCGACCGTCTCGTGTTTTCCATCATTGACTAAGCGTGGTACGAATAGAACCGCTCGAATCAGGTTCCAATACTAATGGTAACTGCACGGACCACGTGGAACGCAATCCGCTCGGTGTACCGAAATTACACGTGGCTCGTGCGAGGCTTGATTCCCCGCTTCCCTGGCGGCGCAGGTATTTAGGTACGTGCGAGACTTGTCCCGAAACCCTACCTTGCGTTTGCCCGGGAGGGGCATTTCAAGTCTCGGTTACGCCAGCCCAGAAAGAACAATGGGCTTAATCTCCCCTTGGTAAGGGTAGGAAGGGCAGTGGTAAACCGTAACAATATATATATATATATATATATATATATATATATATATATATATATATATATATATATATATATATATATATACATATATATATATATATATATATATATATATATATATTGTTATGATTTGGGGTATGGATGAAATACCTTAATGAAGTTCAGAATGTGTAGATTATCATGCTCCGAGTGGCGCGAAGAAGAAGAATCCACCTCGATGTATCTAAGTAGTGTTGAATGTCCAGGTAAGATCGTATATGTGTCTCCATACGAGGGGTGGAGCTATGCAAATTAGGTAGGGCTTAAGGATCAACCCAAGTGTGTAATTGCCCTGTGATTTTCCCTTCGTTGTTATTGCATCAAAAAGGGCCGCAATTACGACAACGATCACACTGTAAATTGACTCATTCACTCACAATGCTGCCAGGGCTAACCAACACCCAGCACATTTGCCGATTGGCACGCAAGCCCCGCCTCACGGCCTTCAATCATCGTCATCTGAACATTCCCGAACGGAGATTAGACTCCGCCACGGACGACTCATAACGAGGAGGCCACGCCCGTCCTTCGTGATGGGTGGAGGCGCCATGGGATGATTGAGTGGAGCTCGGTGATTGGACAGAGTGTGACGTCAGCATGGAACATTCGAGAGTGAAGGAAAAGAGAAGCTGTCGTGCCATTTTTGTCCCCCGTCGCACAGCGTAGCGAAAGGGGGACTATGGCTTTCCCCTCCGTCTGTGTGTCCGTCCGTCCGTCCGTCCGTCTGTGCGTGCGTGCGTGCGTGCGTGTGCGCGTGCGGGCGTGCGTGTTGGCGTGCGTGCGTGCATAAGCGAAGGACCGCATTCAAATTTGGTGTGTGGGTGCAACCCACGTCAAAATCCAAGATGGCCGCCGCCATGTATGTCTGATGCCATGTATGTCTGAACCTTGTGAGCGGAATATCTTGAAAAATAAGCGAAGTACCAACTTCTAATCTGGTGTGTGGGTGTATCTAGGCAAAAGGAAGAACGCTATTGAAAATTGGGTCGCCACGTCAAAATCCAAGATGGCCGCCGCCATGTATGTCTGAAACTTGTGAGATGAATATCTTGAAAAATAAGCGAAGTACCAACTTCTAATTTGGTGTGTGGGTGTATCTCGGCATAAGGAAGAAAGCTATTGAAAATTGGGTCGCCACGTCAAAATCCAAGATGGCCGCCACCATATATATGTCTGAACATTGTGAGCGAAATATCTCGAAAAATAAGCGAAGTACCAACTTCTAATCTGGTGTGTGGGTGTATCTCGGCACAAGGACGAACGCTGTTTAAAATTGGGTCGCCACGTCAAAAGCCAAGATGGCCGCCGCCATGTATGTCTGAAACTTGTGAGATGAATATCTTGAAAAATAAGCAAAGTTCCAACTTCTAATTTGCTGTGTGGGTGTACCTCGCCATAAGGAAGAAGGTTATTGAAAATTGGGTCGCCACGTCAAAATCCAAGATGGCCACCGCCATGTATGTCTGAACCTTGTGAGATGAATATCTTGAAAAATAAGCGAAGTACCAACTTCTAATTTGGCGTGTAGGTGTATCTCGGCATAAGGAAGAATGCTATTAAAAATTGGGTAGCCACGTCAAAATCCAAGATGGCCGCCACTATATATATGTCTGAACCTTGTGAGCGAAATATCTTGAAAAATAAGCAAAGTACCAACTTCTAATTTGGTGTGTGGGTGTATCTCGGCATAAGGAAGAACGCTATTGTAAATTGGGTCGCCACGTCAAAATCCAAGATGGCCGCCACCATATGTATGTCTGAACTTTGTGAGTGAAATATCATATCATAGCATGTTTTCTGCGTCTTCCACTTTGTCAACTCACATCACTTCACCGACGGGGGACCTAGGCGTAACGCTTGTTTCTTCTGCCCTGGCCTCTTGGTGGACAGTCGAACACATACTCGCTCTCTTTGTGCCTGCTCTCACTTGCCCGCTTCGTCTTTTCTTGCCTGGTCGCCAACAAAGGAGGACGCGATCGTGCTGCGCTTCGTGCGGGGTGTGCCTAAGAGACGGTCGGAGCTCGGTGCAGCCGAACGTGAAGAATCAAGGGATGAGCTCTTGCCTGTTTGCCTCGCACCAGTGGCTGGCGTTGGACGCGACTTGGCGCCAATGCGTGTTTGGTCGTGCAGGGACGCGGGACCTGTGAACCACACCAAACCCTCGTTGAGACTGGAGCTAAGTGTCTGTACGATACTGAACATTTATTTTCGTTTATTTTTCCCTTGTTCGTGTCTTTGAGTCTGTATGGAGGGACCCTCATTTAGAACTTTTAGTTTACCTCACCTTCCCTGTTACTTTGCATTATTTAAATAAACTCCATATTGATTGCATTTCTTTGTCGTGCCTGTCTTGTTCGTTTATTTGTTTGTGGGTCGATGAATAAAACCCCGTGCGTTTCTCGTCTGATCAGATAAGGCCTGGAGCCTTCCAGCGCGCGAATAGATAATACCGCCTAGTTGGGTATACTCCTCGGAGTTAAGCTCGTTTCGGCCATTCTTCCTCTTGGGGTCTTAATCCCAAGGACACGACTATATATATATATATATATATATATATATATATATATATATATATATATATATATATATATATATATATACGTATATATATATATATATAATATATATATATATATATATATACGTATATATGTCAAGTAGTAGATTTGTTATTGCCTAAAGTTCAGTTATAGACGTTGGGTGCTAATGTGTTGTGATTTGTATGATGTCTAAAAGTGCTGTTTCATAAAGTGGATAAAGGGTTTTTGCTTCGTTTTGGTTTTGGATGAGGAGGGGCTTGGAGTGAGGTCATGCTGAACGGGTTGTATACGTGTGCTTTTTTCGAGGCTGGTCGTAAAACCACGCCCACATGCGCTTGTTTTAGCGTAATGCAAGTAGAATGACATGAACCTATCGTTAACTATATATATTTTGTTTTAATCTCAGCAAACGCATGACTCTGTATAAACATGCTTTGGATTACTCATGTACACAAACCCATAAAATATATGGGTTTGTTTGGCTAAGCATACACTCTTCTCTTTGTGAGTTACAGTTCTGTTTTCTCGGAGCCCAGAAAAACAATTGGTCCAAATGATAAAGGAAAGGCTGACTCCCCCGAATGATAACGGTGGGAGGAACCTCTCCCAGTGTTTTGTTCCCTCGGAGATTTCCTGATAAAACGTGTCCCTATATAAATGGACTGGGAATCAATGTGTTTTCAGGAAGGCTTGACGTGGCATGTTCTTGCTGTAGATTGCTGTAGACGTCGGTCTCCTCCGGATCCGTATAAGTTGGTTTATTAATAAAGCTGCGCCATTTTTCAGGCTATTTGTGGACTTCTTTTGCAAACGAAGAGCTGATTCTTCACAGATGGTACCAGGAGTGGGGTGTCAACAGACGCGGAGGACGGGAAACGGAGCCCGAGGGACAGGAGGAAGGCTGACCTGAGGCCGGCGCCGGCACGTTGATTTGAGTAAAGGTGGGAGTTGTTTTATATCAGAGGGCTATTATTCCAAATTCGTACCTTCCTCCCTCGCGCGGGTTCAGTCTCCTTGTCTTCCCCGCTGTCTGCACTCGAACAGAAATTGTAAGTAGAGGCTCATTTAGGCCTCAGAATGGCGTAGCTTTGTTAAAGCCAGGATAAATAAATAATAGTAAGGATACAAGTAAGGACTTAACAGTAAGCTTAAAGTTACAGTTAGCACCAGGAGGGGAAAATGAGGTCGGACAGCCATATAGGTTGAAACCAGGTGGCCAAGATTTTTCCAGGAAGGAACAGCCCAGAGACAAGATGGGGTATGCCATTGCATGCCAGGGAACGAAGGGCTGTGGCTAACTTAGGCTAAACTTAGATAGAAAGCCATAGGAACATAGAAGGCCATAGGAACATGGCCAGTAAAAGGATTTGCGCAGGATATCGGTGAAGATAACGTTCGGTAAAAGGGAAGGGGGGAAAGTGAGGTCGAGCCAGGCCGAGAACTTTCCAGGAAGGAACAGCCCAGAGACAAGATGGGGTATGCCATTGCATGCCAGGGAACAAAGGGCTGTGGCTAAACTTAGATAAAAGGCCATAGGTTAACTTAGAAGGCCAAAGGGACATGGCCAGGAAAAGGGAAATGCGTAGGTACCAGGTAGGTTTGACAAGAAGGTAGTGACAACTACGAGGTCAAGCCAGGTGAACTTAGAAGGTCCAGATAGAAACAGGCCAGAACCTGGTGGACCAGAGAAAATAAATAAGCTCACAGGAAGCAAAGTTCAGGACAAAACAATTAAGGAGGTAGTTAAGCAAGCAAATCAGCGGCTAATGCCGCTCGTCCATAATCCGGACCAAGACCCCGCGAAAGGGGAGGTAGCCACCATGCCCCCACCCCCCCAAGACCTGAGCTCAGTCCCGGGGCTCTAGGCAACACCCCAACACCCCACCCTGCCTTCCCTTTTTTTCACCTCAACCCACCCCCCGTCCAAACCCGTCCCAAAAAATCCTTTTCCTTGAATGAGAGACGTAACATGAATGAGGAATGAATGTATATTGGGATGTTAATTGACGTGTGTGTCTGGCCAATGTGTTTGTCTGTGTGTCAAGTGCAAAGCAGAGGGTTTCGGTGTGAAACTTTGTAAGCGATCTGCTCGACTTGGGGGAAATTCAGGCCGGGAATGTCCATTTTAACGTCTATCCGAGAGAACAGGCGAGGTCCTGAACTGAGTCCGGATTTTCATCTGTTTGGGAGTTGTTTGGGAAGCGAATTGATATAAATCGGGTCAGGAAAGCACCCGGAGTGCCCTTGTCGATCTACTGTTGATATGAAGCGGTTTCTTGGAGATGGTTGCAGAATTCGAATCAATATGTGTGTTTTACTTGAATTGAAGAGTTCATTCAATGGCAGATATTGTGTATTGTATGTGTGGGATGTATCGCTGAGGCAGCTCACCTTTGGAATTGGTGTCATATAGTGCATTTTGGATCAGAGAGGTCAAGCGTCGGAGATCCTGTTAGCTAGGGATGAGTTCTGACAGCTCAATGTTCTGACAGCTCACTACATGTCAGGTCGTGGATTTGTTATGACAGCACTTTGTTATGACAGCCGACTGCATGTCCCAACGCGAGGTACGCGTTGAGATGGTTGTGCCAGGTCGATCGGCGATCTCTGAATTTAAATCGGATTTTTGTCATGTGTGTTGTGAAATTAAACGTCTATCCGAGAATCCTGGCTTTATTCGTTTTATTAAAATGTGGTACAAACCTGTGTTTCCGCCGTGCGGCTCCGTGGAAGTTTGGGTAGAGGGATATTGGGTGTTCAGACAGGAGCCAAGCGAGCCGCGAGTCACGGGTGTGCTGTATGAGGTTGCTCAGAGTGCCGGCGATAACTCGCCCACTCTCAGAGGAAGTGTGTGCCCAAATGCATTGTGGGTCATTTCGACTTTGCTGGATGTCGGACGTTCACATGTCAGTATCTTGTCAGAATCTTCTTCTTCATATCATGTCCTTCATCCTTCATCTTCTTGTCAGAATTAGACATGAGTCATGAGCCATGTCGGAATAGTGGCCGGCTGTGACATATATGCCAGGCAATGTCACAGGACGAATACGTTATTTAAGATGGATTTATAAGATGGATAGATGGATGGATTTATTTAGGATGGTTAAATTAAACGATTTCTAGACAGAGTAATTAATTTCCGGAGCCAAAAGGTCTTGTTCATACAGTAAGGTACAGTGCGGAGTGGCGGCTGGAAGATGCATCGAAGCATTTGGGATGATCGATGCGCCGGACAAAGGGTATGCTGGCGAGCGATGCTGGTAAGGTCAAGTTATTAAAATAGGAAATTCAATAATTTGAACAGAAATGTCACGTTTTCAACAGAACGCTGATCCGAGGAAAGAGGAATATCGAGGTTTCAACTGTCGGTATGTGGTGTGGCTTGTGCCAAGGTGTGGGCGCGAGGAGGTGCGTTGATGAAGCGTTGTGCGAACGAGGAAGGATGTGCGATGGGCATTGTGAAGCACGCCTCGTACGGAAGTTCCTGGACGGATTGTGACGGTTGTTGGATTCGTAGAAGCTAGCATTTTGCGATGTAGAGCCTCAATAAGGGTCATTTGTCCATTGTCGCCGGACTTGCATTACTTGTGGGATAATAAAGCGCTGGTTACCCCAATTTGAAGTTTGACCTTTCGAAGTTTATTTGACCTTTGTTCGAGATATGTAAGGGTAAGAGGTCAGAGGCAATTCACTAACCTTGGAAGAACGACAGGCGGAGTCAGTCTACAGGGTGTTGCTTTAACGACAGGATATATAGGACTTAAATCTGGAGAATATCGGGACATTATATTGTGGGTAAAACCAAAATCATGTACATAATTAGTGGACAGAGAATACAGTACGCTTGGAATTTAATTTAACCGGGCCGAGCGGTGGGGATTTGAGATGGATTTGAGTCACGTTAAATGGAGAACATTTGTGAGGATGAAGAGATGCAAGTAACGTGGATTAAATTGTGGTATCACGAGTTGGGTGCCAGAGATATTGTGGTTATTATAACTCACTGATTATAGGGGGCGCCGGGCGCACCGAGTACAGATCGGGTTGCATGATGGAGCACGCAGGCATGGATTTTGGCTTTGCGAGGCCCCGGATAGAAATTGGCATTTCGATGCTGTGGATTATATTATGCCTGCCCGGAAAGGGGATGTCCTGTGCTGGGGCTGGCGACATGCCTCTGTTATTTGTCTGTCTGTCGGTCTGATTGTAAGTCTTTGGTACTGGGAGGGCTAATTGAGTGCTCAGGCGTCATTGTTCCATGGAGGCAGGAGCTGTGAGTCACAAAATGTAAATGTAACACAGAGAGATGAACAGGACAACAATGGAGTTTATATGGACGGGTTTGGGGATGCAACTTCGTCCGGGGGTTTTGGTCCAGCCTGCAAGGAGTCCAGGGGCTTGTTTTAGGGCTGGGTCGCCAAAAATGGGATGCTGTGCCCATCTGGATGTAAAATTATCCATCAAGGACGGGGAATAATGTGCAGTGTGATTGGGTAAGAGGTAAAGGCCATAAAACACCAACCCCATGAGGAACGAAATAAATGGAGAGATGTTGGGATCACATGATGGTTGGGATTGAAGAACAACCTACTGGGATTTCAAACCTGTGTTTGGGTCTGGGGCAACTGGGTGATGGGCAATAGTGTATGAGTGAGTAATTATGATCTGTTTAAGTGTAAGAGGCGGTGGAGAAGAAAGGGGTGATGAAAAGTTATTTGTTTTAGATAAGTTATTTTATTATTATTTGTGAAGTTATTTTATTATTTATTTGGTTTCTGTTTTATTTTATTTGGTTTGGTATTTATTTATTTGGTTTGGTTTTATTATTAATTTATTTATTATTATTTATTAAAAGTTATTTTATTTGTGAAGTAGGTTGGTTGCTTATTTGTCACAGTAAGATGAGAGTTGTGTTTTTAAGCTTGGTCTTTGAATGAATTGTTGCTTGGAATGTGTTGATTGGAAAAGTGATTTCTGATCGCTGATCCGATCTGGTTTTGAATTGTTTGATTTAATTTTGAGTTGATTGGAGGTAATAAGGATTTGTGTTGATTTCCTGATTTGAGTTCATCTGGAAACGAAGACAGATGGGATTAATGTGTATATCAGGAACAATTTGGAAAAGAAATATGGATATATGACATTACTAAAATATAACCAAGCAATTGAGAGTTCTTGGGTTAATGGGATATAAATAAATGCATCTACAAGTTGATGGTTTATAAAAAATTTAGGTCTGGATGATACTTAAACGATGAACAATGTTGGCAATATACAAAGAATGTGACTTGTTTTTTGGGGGGAAAACATGTGGTTTAAATTTGGTTGGCTAAGTTTTAAAGATGGAGATGTTTCGCAGAACTCTTATGATTATTTACATGAGTGGTGGACTATTCCATGGCGAAGCATTTTTCAGTTTTTATGATTAAGGTTTAAGGTCTTTATGATCTGTTTAGTGTATTTTTCAAAGGAGAGGGTTTTGGTCAATGATGATGCCAAGATTCCGGATGTGGATACTGGGAAACCATCGATGTTGGGGGGAATGAAGATTAATTCAGATTTAGCGTAGTTAAGTTCGAGGAAGCTGATCTGAAGCTAGAATTTTATTTCAGTTAGGCAGTTTGTCAGGATAGAGTGGGTGGTGGTGGAGCACGATTTGGTGGAGATGAAAAAGCTGGATGTCATCGGTGAAGCAGTGGAATTGGAGACCATGGTGCATTGGCTATGGTGCATGACGGATTAAGTGACCAAAGGGGGATAGGTACAGGACGAAGAGGAGGGGGCCAAGAACTGAACCTTGGGGGACACCTTAAGGGGGAGTGAATTGTGGTGATTAAGCTGTTGTAGATGCTGTCAATTTTGCTTTGGATGAATGGTCCAGGAAGGAAGGAGGGTGCAGGTGGCACCAGGTGTGAGTGCACAGGTGTGCACCAACAGGTGTGTGGAGCAAGGTGGTGGTATCCAGGGAGCTGAGGAGTTTGTTCACGTTGTAAAGTTTGTTTATTTAGTTTGTTTATTGTAGAGAAGAGTGCTTTTGGGATTCCGGAGCCAGAGTGGATAATTTGAGGGTAGTAGGTGGAGTAGAGGACATCTTTGCAGTGCTGTAGGTGGTCCTTGTGGGCTTGGGAGTGAACTGATTTGGGTTTAATAAGCACAAGCTGGTCTAAACAGGGTGAGGAGGATGGTGTGATTGATGATGTCAAAGGAGGCGTCGAGGTGAGGAGGATGAAAATGTTGAGGTTGCCGGCATCAGAGGAGAGAAAAGGTCGCTGGTGATTTTGAGGAGAGCAGTTTCAGTACTGTGGCTGGAGCAGAATCCGGATTGGGATGTTTCATACAGGTTATTGGCAGAGTGGTGATGTTTGAGTTGAGTGGCCACAGCACGTTCCAAAACTTTTGACAGAAAGGGTAGATTGGAGATGGGTCTGAAGTTATTTAGGGTGTCAGGGTTTAGTCCAGGGTTTTTCCAAAATGGGGGTGAAGTTTCACGAGTTTTTGGGGAAATCGGTATGTGAAGCTGGATTAAGTTGGAACTGCTTGATGAGCCATGGAGATGGATTGGGTTTTGTTGTTGGTTGTCTGGGAGTTCGGTTGTTGCATTGCCAAAGGTTTCTGTGTGGTGGACACACTCGTTGGCTGTTGTCTTGTGTGACGTGGAGGGAGATGTATGTGGCTGTGTGTGGCTGCCTGGAGGGGAAGGCGGCTACAGTGGTTGATATTGGTTGTGGGTTGCCCGGGGTGCTTCGATTTGCATAAGGGGTGAAGATTGGGATATTACATTATTTTGAGTAAGTATTGGCATGAGTAATTACAGAAGTAATTATGAGTTATTATGAGTAATTAGTGGTATGAGTATTAGTTATGAGTTCCAGGTGTTGAGCTAGTTATGCTAGTTATCCAGCTAGTTATGAGTAAGTGATTATTTTAGTAAAATTACATGTTTCGCTGTGTTGTGGATCTGGGGACAAGCTAGTTTGATGGGTACCCTGGGGTCTTCGGCGTGTCTATGTGTTTGGCTGTCTGTCACACCGGACTCTTGAATGGGTTTTCATGAGACGAATTTCAGACATAACAGTGAGAATCTATTTTGAGCGAATCACAGTGGGTGAGGAAAACATTGTGTGTGACCAGACACCAGAACTGACCAGAATTGAAATTGGAAGTAGACCAGGTTATTTCTATTATTTGTTTATTCGTGAAAATAAATAAATAATAGGGGGAGGTTAATGGAGGTTAATGGTGGTTTGTTTGTGTTAATGGAGGTTAATGGTGGTTTGTTTGTGTTAATGGAGGTTAAAGGTGGTTGGTTTGTGGTAATTCTAGTTGAAACTCTCGCTGAAGTAATTTTCGTTTATTTTTATTTTTTGATTCGATTTGAGAGTTGAGATGATTGATTTTTTATTAATTTTATAATTTTATTTTTATTGATGTTGGAAACAGGTAATGGGATGCTGAGAGAAGGATGGAATTTAATTTGAATTGGACTGGATTAAATGGGATTGAATTTAAAAATTGAATATTGAATAAAATTGGATCCACTTGGAAAAAAGTGGATTAGGAAATTGGAGACCTGTAGACCAGGCGCTCCCAGGAGACTTGTGGATCAGGTGTTCCACCAGAGGAAAAAGACCAGGTGTTCGTGGAGCACTTCACCTGCAAGAACGCCTTGGAACCAAGGTGGAAGGGACCAGTCCAGGTGTTGCTGACTACACCAACGGCAGTCTTTTGCGAGGGCAAGACTTCGTGGATCCACGCCACGCACTGTAAGTTGGCCATACAAGCACCAGACACCACACCCCCAGAACACAGTAAGGATGGGCCTAATCATAGGTACAATACTATTGATAGCGACAGCAGCTAGGGGAAACTCCGATTCCAATAGATGCGAAAACGAAACCCGACACCTCACCGTAACATGGGGACAAAGAGTATCACTACCATGTTTCGAACAGAAAGCCCTGCACACAAATTGGGTAAGCGTAAAATGGCTAGCACTGTCGGCAGGGCCTGGACGCGTTGGCATGGTACTACAAAAGCAACGAGAGTTCCGGGAAGACGGGCGAGCTAGCATTGAGACCTTGGCCCAACCAGGATACAAATGGGGAACCCCTGATTTTAAGCTACAAACACGCACGCGCCTAGAGAAAGGCATGACTATGCAGGTCCGGTGCAGCGTCTGGACCCCTGGCGCGGCCGGTGGCGAAAAGAACTACATACCATGCATCGAATACATACTCACGCCACAACCCCAGGATAAGGCCCCAAAGAGGGGGGAAAACACATATTGGAAAGTGGCCAGGGAGGTGGCAACAATTCAAAATAGGACACACTGCTGGTCGTGCATGCGCTTTCCCCAAGCAGGCACCACAGGAATACACATGATAGTGCTACCTCTGTCCCTCAATGACCTCTGCTCACAACCTATCGATCCCCCATGTTTAGTCACCACGCTGGAAAGAGAAGGGGTTGACAACGGCAAGAGTTGCAATCGACAATTTAATTATCGCCCGTCAATGATTGCCCATGTGGCCGAGAGGCCTGCCCCCGTCTGGGTCAAACCACAGAAAGGGAGGGTCTGCCTCCAGGGTTCCGGCCACTTGCGTATGGGAGAATCAGAATGCGCCTACACTCTCCCCGGGAAGCTGGGACAAGGGAGCTCGGGGATTACATTACGAATAGTACTGCAAGATAAACACAACCACAACATAACGGCTATAACATTCTCTAGGGGGGTTAGTAGGATTAATGGGGTGGTAAAGGGACTCCAGTGCTTATCCACCCACCTGGTCCCACCCCATGGGACAATGTTTATATGCGGCGACAAGGCTTACCCCTATTTACCAAATAATTGGGGGGGCACATGTTATCTGGGTTCAGTTCTTCCTGACGTTGAGATACTGGATGAGCTAGACCCAAAGTCCTTGGACAGGCGTTATAAGAGGTCAGTCATGAACGAAGATGGAACCACTAAACTACACGGGAGCCTAGGGGAAAAGGTGTTTGGTTTCTTCTTCCCAGGAGCGGGCACAGTCATGGATAGTTTCCGGATAGATAAATCGGCTTTGGCCCTAGAAAAGGTGGCAAACGACACCGCTACGGCTCATGACATACTATTGGATCGATCGGATCGCGCGCGAAAATTCTTATACATTTAGCTGGCTCACTGACTGGTTCCAGGGATGGACGGGCACCATAGTGAAGTGGTTATTGACCGCACTGGCTGTGATAATCGGGGTAGTAATTTGGGGGGCACTAATGAAATCTCTAGTCCTCCTCTGTATGAGAAAGTATTTTACAGGATGGAAAGTGAAAAAGCCGCCGACAACGACTATGGCTCTGACCACAGAGGCCGTCGACCTGAACGGGTCCTTCAACAAGGCAGTTGCGACCGGCGCTCCAGAAAATTGCATTGAATTTTGTGGCAACTGTGATACTTGTGTGGATCCCATGTGGGAACTGGCTGCTGCCTGTAACGGTGTATGTGATGACTGTGATACTTGTGCTATAAACCCCTTGCGTGTACTGGCTAACGCTGCTTATGTATTACAAGCGGACAGCTGCACGCCCCCTTCCGACCCAACTATGGATCTGATTGCGACACTGGGTCTGGCGGTCGAGGGACCCGACGTGGATATCCTAGACCCGCAAGCCGACCAGGCGCCCATGGGAGACTTTGACATAAAGGAAGTCCCTCTCTTTTCTTCAAATGTTTCGGATCTCTTTGATCCAAATGTTTCGGATCTCTTTGATCCACATGTTGCGGATCTCTTTGCTTCAAGTGATTCGGATTCGGATTTTTACGCTCTGTACCCTGACCAGGAAATTGAGACACAAGATACTGACGACATTTTGTATTCCCCAGAACAGCAACACGTGAGGGACCTCATGGGCATGACCGTTGATTAACTTCGAAGATCTGCAAGGACTGGGTCTGCAAAGGGTGGGGGGAGCCAGTTCCGCAGGGGAAGTGATGCACCCTCTGGCGGAGCAGAACCTCATCTGGACCAGACCTCTTCGTTGTGGATCCGAAACGTTAATGGACTTTCATGTTCTGAGCCCTCAGGCTCCGAGCACGCACCACACGACACGTTCGCCAAATGCACGGGCGAGGCGCTTTGGGCGCACGATATGCCCTTGGGAGATACCCGCATTACACAATTATTTTTTCAATACCCGCATTACACAATTAATTTTCAATAAAGCCCGATGTGGCACGTTGTCTCTTAAGATACTTTGTCTCGACGAGACAAGAGGAAGGAATGTCAAGTAGTAGATTTGTTATTGCCTAAAGTTCAGTTATAGACGTTGGGTGCTAATGTGTTGTGATTTGTATGATGTCTAAAAGTGCTGTTTCATAAAGTGGATAAAGGGTTTTTGCTTCGTTTTGGTTTTGGATGAGGAGGGGCTTGGAGTGAGGTCATGCTGAACGGGTTGTATACGTGTGCTTTTTTCGAGGCTGGTCGTAAAACCACGCCCACATGCGCTTGTTTTAGCGTAATGCAAGTAGAATGACATGAACCTATCGTTAACTATATATATTTTGTTTTAATCTCAGCAAACGCATGACTCTGTATAAACATGCTTTGGATTACTCATGTACACAAACCCATAAAATATATGGGTTTGTTTGGCTAAGCATACACTCTTCTCTTTGTGAGTTACAGTTCTGTTTTCTCGGAGCCCAGAAAAACAATTGGTCCAAATGATAAAGGAAAGGCTGACTCCCCCGAATGATAACGGTGGGAGGAACCTCTCCCAGTGTTGTTTGTTCCCTCGGAGATTTCCTGATAAAACGTGTCCCTATATAAATGGACTGGGAATCAATGTGTTTTCAGGAAGGCTTGACGTGGCATGTTCTTGCTGTAGATTGCTGTAGACGTCGGTCTCCTCCGGATCCGTATAAGTTGGTTTATTAATAAAGCTGCGCCATTTTTCAGGCTATTTGTGGACTTCTTTTGCAAACGAAGAGCTGATTCTTCACATATATATATATATATATATATATATATATATATATATATATATATATATATATATATATATATATTGTTGCGGATATGGGATTTGGATCCATCCATATCCGCTTGTAAATATTCCCCTATTTCCCCAATACTTCCCAACTATCCCCAATCCCCCATTCCCTAGTCCCATTTTCTGTAAACAACACTCTGTAGACCCGACCTCCCCCTATTTCCCCCATTAAATGTCGCATCCAGGTCCACCGCATCTCACGTAGACAACTATAGGACATCTTGCTAGTTATTCTTAGTCTATGTCAGTTAAGGACTCGTTTCCATTAATTCTGACTCTTCGTTGCACCAGAATGTGATTGTATGGCACCGTTAGAAAGTTTAGGACCTCCCAATACCTCCCCGCAGCTCTTCCTCATGGTACAACAACAACAACAACAACAGCAGCGGCGGCGCGGGGAGTGTGCGTCCTCACTCCGGCTTGGTTAGCCGCCATTGAACATGTGCTCCGACGGGGTTACCACGCAGGGGCTCGCTGTCAGCTCCTCGTCAAGGGCGGAGCCCGGTAACCCCCCGCACCCAATAGAAGCGGCGGACCGATCCCATCTGGGGTGGGGCCAACGAGCCAAGGGCGTGTGACTCCCCGCTGAGCATGCGCAGAAAGAGGGAGGTGACGTCAGATGCGCCCTCAGCTTGGAGAGAGAAGACGCCACCTCCGAGCGCTGCAATACCTCCCCGCATCTCTGGACCGGACCGTGTTTGATTCTGCCCCTGAGCCAAGGTGCACCTTGTGCTATCGACTGCCTGTCCTTCCCTGCCATCAATCCCCATGTAAGTCAGTCTTGTTCCGTTTGTCTGTGGTCTGTCGGGGATAGATAAGACTGTGTCTAAGTGCCCATCTTTTCTGTGCTTTACCTCTTACCTTGTAATCTACCCCTTTTCTGCATCACCAATTATATCCTCCTCCGGAGGTCTTGAGAACTGTACCCCCTTGTGTCGTTTCATTTATCCCAGCCGTTGTGTCCTTTCCTTCATTGATTTAGCGTAGCGCGATTCGGCCAACGTTCGAGTGGAATCGGGCGGGATCGGGTTCTAATCGGGGAGTAACTGTTCGGACGCGGTAATACACCACCGCTCGGTAAAATAACATCTAAAACCACGTCTGTAACAATTGGTGTCGGGAAGTGGGATTGGACCCGAAGCGCGCTTCACGCGCTCGAAATTATTAACGGCGAAATTTGATT
Source organism: Myxine glutinosa (assembly GCF_964187855.1). Taxonomy (NCBI): domain Eukaryota; kingdom Metazoa; phylum Chordata; class Myxini; order Myxiniformes; family Myxinidae; genus Myxine; species Myxine glutinosa. The sequence continues at coordinate 61,370,572 of NC_136268.1, read as the reverse complement.
TTGTTTTACAAAAATAAAAACCCGAATTTTGAAAGTCGCGCTATGGCGGATCAAGACGGCTGGGTTCCGGTAGAGGAGAGTGAGGCAGGGTCGATCCAGGACCAAATTGAGGGACAAGAGGAGAGCGAAGCAGTGAGGGCGGCAGGTTCGCAAAATGGCGCCTCGCACATGGCTGCGGCGGCCGTACCCGCTGCACAAGTGGGAGGGATGACCCAAATGCAGGCCCTCATGGAGCAATTTATGGCGCAAATGCAGGCGTCCCTCAACCTGCAGAAGGACGATATGAGGGATAATAGTGAGCAAATGAGGGCTGATAGTGAGCGATTGGGTGAGCGATTGGAGGGCCAAATGGGGGTAATGGGGAACCGGATGGATGCTCAGGGTGAGCGATTGGAGGGCCAAATGGGGTCCAATAACGAGAAATTGAGGGAGGACATGGGGGCCAATAGCCAACGGTTAGAACAAATGATGGGGTCCAATAGCGAGAAATTGAGGGAGGACATGGGGGCCCAGATCGGAGGGTTAGGGAGTAGAATAGAGGGATTAGACAATAGATTAGGGGAAATACAGGAGGGGTTAATGGGGGTAGAAAACAGAATGGCCGTTCAGGAGAATCAAATGGAAGGGATGAAAAAGGGGTTAGAGGGGTTAGAAAACAGTATGGAAGGCAAATTGAGGGACATGAGGGACCAAGCGGAAAGGGAAGTTAAACAAATGGGGCAGCAGATAGAGGGGGTCAGAATGGGGGTAGAAACTAAATTGGATGCTCACAGGGAGGAAATGGAGCAGATGAGGGTGGCATCTGGGCAGGAGATGGAAGTGATGGGAGAAGAGATCAGAAGAGGTGTGAGTGAGGAGGTCGGAGGAGTGCGCGAGGAGGTGAGGCACTGTAAGGAGCGCATGGAGAAGGAGGTGAGAAAGGGGACTGTAAAATTGCAAGGTGGTATAGAGGAGTTGACGCAGGAGGTGGAACAGCTGACGGTGGGACAGACTGAGTTAGTGGAGCAGGTACAAAGGAATACTGCGGTACTAGGAGGGTTAAAAGCGACACAGAAAGAACTAAAAGACGACTTGATAGCGACGAAGAGGGAATGTCAGATGGTACGTGAGGGACTGACAACGAGGTTGGACGAGGTTACAGAGGTAATGGATACGAAGGACCGGCAGGTGAGGATGCACATGGAAACGGTCAAGGTAGCCTTAGAGGACGAGCTTGAGGAGACGTACCGGGACATAAAAGAGGTGAAGCAGAAATTAGAAGAAGTGGAAGAAGGGGTGAGCGAAATTAAGAAGCGACGGAGAGGGGATAAGAAAGAGATAAAAGAGGAGGTAAAAGAATTGGCCCAAAGTCTGTGTTCGGATTGTGATGATGTGCTCATTAACCGGATGAGGGATTCGCAGGTGATGGAGGAGAAGCGAAGAGGAAGAGGACCCGGTGTAAGTGGTGACCAATATGGTCGTGCGTATGATGCGCCAGGGGATTTAAGAAGCTTGGGGGTCGAGATGGACCCGGGTGTTCGTGAGAGGCCGTTGGTGAAGTGTGCGACAGGTCTGGTGTGCGAAAAAGGAGGTGTGCGAGAAAGTCCGACTCTGGGGTGTGTGAGGAAAAAGTGCGTGCCAAGGAGTGAAGGTGCTGTCGAGAGTGAGTCGGTCGTAGCGCGTGTGCGAGGGAGCACATGGAAGCGCGTAGTGAGGAGTATTACGGAGGGTGTAAAGGGAGAATGCACGCCTGTGGTGAGTGTTACAGAGGATGTAACGGGAGAGGGTGTGCGAGAAAGATGTGTGACGGACAGGTGCATGGGGAAAGAGTGCGCTGTCAAAAGTAAGGAAGAGTGTACGCCTGTGGTGAGTGTTACAGAGGGTGTAACGGGAGAGTGTGCGCGAGAAAGGTGTGTAATGGACAGATGCATGAGGAAAGAGTGCGCTGTCGAGAGTAAGGGTGAGTGCGCTGTCAAGAGTGGAGGTGAGAGTAGTAAGAGTGACACGGAGCGTGAGTTGGTTGTGACAGGTGAGAAAGGATGTACACCTGGAATGGAAGGATGCACACCTGGAATGGTAGAGCGTGTGTGGGAATGCACGCTGGAATTGGTCGTGAGGCACGTGGTTGGGTGTGCGAGTGAGGGCACACCTGTGATTGTCACAGAGGAGGTGACCGAGGAGGGGGCGCAAAGAGGTGTGTTGGTGAGGTGTGCGACCAACGAATGTGTGCCAAAGTGTTCGGTGGTCAGGTGTGTGACCAAGGCTGTGAGTGGAATGAGTGTACCTGGGTGTGTTAGAGAAGGTACGACGAGGAGCATGGAAACAGCTGGAGGTGTGAGCAAGAAAGGGGTAGCGTATGCATGTAAGCATGCAGGTGAAGCATCGACGGTAACCGGGTTAGCGGTTAGAGCGACTTATAGCCGAATCGGGCCCTCGGTGCGTGCCGGGCTTCGCGTGCCGCGAGAACCAGCGGGGATCCGAGCCACGGCGGATTCGAAAGGACCGCCGTGCGCGATCCACGCTGGGCCTCGCTTGGAACGGCCGCGTCCGTGCTCCACCAGGCGGAGCGGGCAGCCCGATAGGAAGGGTCGTCATGGCGACCACTTTTTGTTGAGGCATTCCGGCAGGTCGAGATCGGGCCATGGGATGGCTCCGTGCCGAGATGGTGCGTGGGATCTCGGCCCGGGTAAACCTCCTTCCCTGCACCGAATGGTGGACGTATCCAGCCGCTGGCACCAAACAACCCGCATTCATTGCTCGGCTTTACGAAGCCGGGCTTTGGACAGGAATTGGCGCACCGAGAGGCATTAGTGAGTAGACTGTGTGATGAGGTTAGTGTTTTGGACCCAAAATTAGAAAAAAACAAAATTTGATGATTGGCAAAGGATTGGCAGTAATGATTGGCAGATGATGAGTAGTGATTGGCAAATTTTTGATTTGTTGAAATTTGATGTGCAAAATTGGTAGTGGGAGATGCCCGATGTGGTGGGATGGCAACTCTGTCATCCCTCACAAAAGTGGGGCAAATGCGCAATAGATTATGGGGGTGTATGGCAGTGAAAACTAGCCCGGGTGGGTTAGGTTATATTGATAGGGATCTAGCGAAGATGACCTTAGGTGACGTTAAGGTTAGTTAGTGACTGATACCTGTAGTGGGGACGCAGGTAGATTAGTGTGGATGATAATGACGAGGGAGCGCAATGGTTTAAAGGGGCGACTGGGAAGCGCAAGTTTCAGAGGGGAGTAGTTAGATGAGATGATGCTGTGTGGTTGAGAATTGAACAGGTGTGATTGCACAGGTGTGCAACTGAACAGGTGTGTGGAGCAGTGTATGAGTAGTGAGTGTTGTGGATCAGCGCGAATGCGCTTGGGGGAGAGAAGGGTGCAGGCGGCACCAAGTATGAGAGCACAGGTGTGCAAGTACAGGTGTGTGGAATACATGGAGTAAGTGGTACGGAGTGGTGTGCATGGTGCGAAGGTGTGGATGGGGGAAGAGTGGACCCCTTTCACGAGTACCCAGGGCGGGTAGTGTAAGTGTTAGGTAGAGGGTATAGGTAAATTGTGGTTGGATATTGGCATTTGTGGTGCGGTTGCAGAATGGTATTGTGGATGGGTGCATTAGTGTTGTGGAAATGGCTGGGCGTGTAGCCTGTTAGTGTGTGTAGTTGGTTTGGGCACTCCACCACTGTGAGGATGTCGGCCAGGTGAGGCCGCAGGTGGGCTCTGGGAGCCGTTAGTGTCAGTGGGTGCCTGAGGATCCCGGGTGTGGATCGGGCAGCCCGTGCCAGAGAGGGCACTGAGGGGGTGAGAGTGCGAGAGGGCCTTCCCCAGTTAGTTAGGTTAGGGTGAGGAGCAGGTAAGCTCGGGTGGCAACTACAGTGGTGGAGGTGTGCAGGTGGGTAGACCTGCTGGGAGAGCTACACGTCACAGCCCAGAAATTGTGCGAGAGCACCGAGTGTTGAATCGGGGGAGTGAGACCCCAAATTGAGAAGCACCACAGTTTGGTCAATGGGAATTGGTTTTTAGAACCCATAGTGTAAGTTGGCCAATGGATTGGCAGGGAAAGACCCCGGGTAATGTAAAGTTGTTAAAGTCATTTAGGAAATAGTTAGGATTGATGAACCTGTCGCACCATACGCAGCCACTTACCTGAGGTGAGGATGATGACTCCACACCTGTGTTCCTTTGTTCTGTGTTGCAGGAAGGGAGAATTGCTGTGTGGATTTGTGAGACGCATCACGACGTGGATGAGACATTGGGGTGATTCCATCTCTCCCTCCTTAGGAGGGACTGATGATGAATTGGTGATGGCAAATTTTGATGTTGAGTTGGAGATGGCAAATTTGATTGGTTAGGAGGGAGAGAAGACGAATTTGGTTTATGGGAGGAACGGGGAAGACAGTAGGGACGTTTGTTGATGTGTAAAGTAGATGTTTATGGGAAGTGTTGTGTTTTGTGGATACAGTAAGGGGTAAGGGAGGGGCAATGTAGGTTACCTGGTGGGGGGGGGGGGGCGTACGGTAGGAACGTACCTGTCTCACCTGGTTCCCATGTGCCCCCAGTGTGCATTACCTTGTATTGCGTGCACTTTTGCGCCCTTACCACCTTGCTCACTTGTCTTATTTTGTCTCCCACCTCCGAGGATCTGGCTTTGGGGCAGAGAGAGAGGAGAGAGAGGTGCTGGCTCTGCAGTTGTGGGCCTGTACTTTCGCTGCTTGCTGCCTGGATCGATACACCATATGGACCGCAATTTTTGTGGCCGCCCACCATGGACCGCAGTTCTTTTGCGGTCAAGCACCAACCGTGGATGGACCTCTGGGTCAACGTGGCACCTATGCCATACAGGTGAACCACTTATAGTTGGCCCCCTGACGGCCACAATTTAGAAATGGACGCGGTTGGCGCCTTTCTTTATTTTTAAAGAAGCCAGAAGGCCAAGTACACCACATGAAGACAAGACCAGCGGCAGAACATCGGCCGGCTGCGACACCACCGGTGACTATGAACACTTTATTAGTGCACCGGATGGTGCTGACTGTACATAATGGGGTGGTGCTTTTGGTGCTTGGACGGGGTGCTCTGCACATTATTAAAGGCCGTAGGGCCACAGGGCACTCGTGGGTTGGTGTATCGATGCTGGCATGCGTGCTCTCTCTCTATGCATAACATCTGCATGTGTTCCTCAAAGAACAGGTCCTGGATCGTAGTGTAAATATCAGTCTTGTGTAAATAATGCTCCCTACCGGCTGTATGTTTAGTTTGAGGATTCTTTCCGTGATTCGGTTATCCTGTGGGTGTGTTTCTGTGAGGAGAAGGGTGCAACGTCGCAGGGGGACATATTTACTCATTTGTGAACATCTGTAAAACTGTCGCACTCAGGGTTGAGTTAATAGTAGAGGGAACTACATCTGAGTGCCACACTAACGTAGGTAAAAATTTATCGGGTCGGGACGCCCCGAGGTAGAGAAGGGTGCAATGTTGCGGATATGGGATTTGGATCCATCCATATCCGCTTGTAAATATTCCCCTATTTCCCCAATACTTCCCAACTATCCCCAATCCCCCATTCCCTAGTCCCATTTTCTGTAAACAACACTCTGTAGACCCGACCTCCCCCTATTTCCCCCATTAAATGTCGCATCCAGGTCCACCGCATCTCACGTAGACAACTATAGGACATCTTGCTAGTTATTCTTAGTCTATGTCAGTTAAGGACTCGTTTCCATTAATTCTGACTCTTCGTTGCACCAGAATGTGATTGTATGGCACCGTTAGAAAGTTTAGGACCTCCCAATACCTCCCCGCAGCTCTTCCTCATGGTACAACAACAACAACAACAACAACAGCGGCGGCGGCGCGGGGAGTGTGCGTCCTCACTCCGGCTTGGTTAGCCGCCATTGAACATGTGCTCTGACGGGGTTACCATGCAGGGGCTCGCTGTCAGCTCCTCGTCAAGGGCGGAGCCCGGTAACCCCCCGCACCCAATAGAAGCGGCGGGCCGATCCCATCTGGGGCGGGGCCAACGAGCCAAGGGCGTGTGACTCCCCGCTGAGCATGCGCAGGAAGAGGGAGGTGACGTCAGATGCGCCCTCAGCTTGGAGAGAGAAGACGCCACCTCCGAGCGCTGCAATACCTCCCCGCATCTCTGGACCGGACCGTGTTTGATTCTGCCCCTGAGCCAAGGTGCACCTTGTGCTATCGACTGCCTGTCCTTCCCTGCCATCAATCCCCGTGTAAGTCAGTCTTGTTCCGTTTGTCTGTGGTCTGTCGGGGATAGATAAGACTGTGTCTAAGTGCCCATCTTTTCTGTGCTTTACCTCTTACCTTGTAATCTACCCCTTTTCTGCATCACCAATTATATCCTCCTCCGGAGGTCTTGAGAACTGTACCCCCTTGTGTCGTTTCATTTATCCCAGCCGTTGTGTCCTTTCCTTCATTGATTTAGCGTAGCGCGATTCGGCCAACGTTCGAGTGGAATCGGGCGGGATCGGGTTCTAATCGGGGAGTAACTGTTCGGACGCGGTAATACACCACCGCTCGGTAAAATAACATCTAAAACCGCGTCTGTAACAATATATATATATATATATATATATATGCATATATATATGTATATATATATGTATATATATATATATATATATATATATATATATATATATATATATATATATATATATATATATATATACATATATTGTTGCGGTTTTTAGAACTTTCACATGTAAATTTAGTATTAAATTTCCTTATAAATAACCCCTGTGTACATTTCCCCCTTAATTGGCTGTTAATTGAAATAATTGCACCTTAGTTAGTCCACATTGCAACACGTAGCAAATCATAGGCCCTTTCGTAGTTATTTCATTATTCTGAGTTTCAGGTAAGGCTATGTTGCCCCTAGTTGAATCTGCGTTGCATCAATCAAATAAGAGTAGGCCCATTTTCCCTTCCAAAGGGTGCGAGTGCTTTTCTAACCCGTGCGCTGCCATTACGCACGCGGCCGCCTCGGAGAAGAAGGGGGAGGAGCTACCAGAAGCACAGGCGTGGCCCCACCTCATCACCAAAGGTGGGGTCAGCCAGCCCTTACGACCAACCAGGTATCAGTGGGCATGGCTTGAGAGGGCGTAGAGGGAAACATCGAGCAGGTTCGCGAGGGTTCCAAGGGCGGGGTTATAAAACCCGTTGCACAAAGCCCCCACAGCAGATGAGTGAGGGAGCAGGAATTGAGAGTTCTGTGGAGGGAGGCGCATTTTCATTCGTGGCATTTTGTGGCATTTTCCGATTCCGTAACCATCAAGGAGGTGCGGCGAGTAAGGAGAGACCTGCTGCTGCAGGGAGCCCTGCCGTGTGGAGCCCGCTGGCTGTTCGCTTCGAGCCCGGAGCGTGAAGCCCTGACGTGCTGCTTCGAGCAACCCTGCCGTGTGGACCCGAGTGCGGAGAGTCGGCGGCCGCTCGCTTCCAGCCCTGCCATTCTGCACGGACCCTTCTCACCCCTCCAGCCATTCCTGCCTGAGAATTCCCCTTTTGTGTACGTGAGTTTGTTCTGTTTTGTCTTGTCACTGGGGTATAAGTTAAGCTTGTTATAATGATTGCACTGTGTCTTCTGTAAAGTACCTTCGTTCTTCCTCTTCTTTAGTCTTGTATCGTAGTAAATAAATCCCTGTTATTTCTTACCCATTTGGTTTCTTTCTCATCCGATCGCTTTCGTCCCTTCTTTCGATTGAGTACCTGTGGCACGATTTTTGGCCGAACCGCTTTACACTCGGGTTAGTCTTTGCTAACGGCTCGGATTCCGGACTGCTAAACCGCTCGGCAAAATACCATCTTTTCCCGGGATTCGAGCGGTACTTGTCTCCCTGTTTTGCGGAGGGATTGATAAAGGTATTCGGGCTAATACCTGGACCAATAACCCTGATCAATCCCCTCCGCAAAGGAGCGTTACAAGTACCAGGATAGGCGACGGCCAGTATACAGGACAAGGGGCTAACCCCCCCTTGGTAAGGGGAGCGCCGTCATTGGATTCCGTAACAATTGGTGTCTGGGAGTGGGATTTGAGACCCGAACCAGATTTCAAATCCACCTTGGAAAATTTGGTCAAAATTACGAGCGGCCGAAATTTTTTATTTAACATCCAAATTAAAATCGTGCCATGGATGATCAAGGTGATCGGATGCCGGTAGGGGGGTTAGAAGAGGGTTTGGGGGCAATCCAGGACCCCAGGGAGGAATGGGAAGAGGAAGGCAATGAGGGTTTGGCAGCGGGGATTTCAGGCACACGAAATGGCGGCCTCCCGTACGTGACGGCGATAGCCGGACCCGCAGTGCCAATGGACTGGGGCCTTTTTATGATGCATTTCAGTGCATCTATGAAGGGTGACAGTAAGGGATTGGATGCAATGATGGCTACCCGGGGGATAGACATGAAAAAAATGAGTCACGAAGCAAGGTACAACCCGGATGGATTTGTGGAGCAAATAAACGCCACAATGAAAATAATACTGGAAGACATTGACCACAGATCGGGCGAAAAGGTCCCAAGGGTACGCAATGAGGTAACGCGGGTTCAGAAGCGCGGGTTGAGCGAGGCGGAGCAGGGCGCGGTTAAAATGACGGGCATAGAGATTGTGACCCGGGATATGGGAAAGCCGGCGACCGCTGAGGTAGAGAAAATTTTATTAGAGCCAGCGGCCGTCGAGGGAAAAGACAAAGGAATTAAAGGAAAAGAAATTGGAATCGAAAAGTCCGAATCATTCGAAGCAGTAGTGGAAATTGGGCTTGTAGAGACCGCAGATGTAGAAAAGCACTTGCGGCAGGGAGAGATTGAATATGTGCAAAGTCCGTGCTCACATCACGATGCTGTGCTTAATAACCCCAATAAAGATTTGCAGGTGGTGTTGGAGCGAAGAAGAAGAAGCGCCCAGGTGAGTCGTGCTGTATATTGTGCGGGGAGATTTTGTAGGAGGATGTTTGGCGCAAAAAGAATTTTCGCGCGCTTGGGATCGAGAAACCATCCGGGCGTTGGTGAAGTGTCCCCTCGTGAGTGGGGTGAGTGGAAATGGCACGCTTGTGAGGAAAAAGTGTGCGTCGGCGAGTGAGTGTGTTATAAAGTGTGGGAGTAAAACCGAGTGCGAGCGAGAATGCACGTCGGAGTGTACGGAGTGTGACACGGAGAGTGAGTTGGTGGTGGCGCAGGTGCGGGAGGGCACATCGGAGTGCGTGATGGTGAGTGTTACAGAGGATGTAACAGGAGAGGGTGCGCAAGAAGGTGCGCGAGAGGTGTGGTGTGTAACAGGAGAGTGTGCGCAAGAAGGTGCGCGAGAGGTGTGGTGTGTAACAGGGAGTGCGGTGGTGGAATAGACGGAGTGTGTGGAATGCATGAGAGGCGCTGAGACGCCGGGCTTGGTGAGTGTGAAAGGGGTCACGTATGCATGTGAGCATGCGAGTAAGGCATCGACGTTAAACGGGATAGTGGTTAGACCGATGTGTAGCCGACACGAGCCCCGGTTCGTGCCGGGCTGTGGGTATTGCGGGAGCCGGCGGGGATCGGTGCAGTGTCGCTTCTCTTCGGAGCATCGTGCACGATCCGGGCCTGGCCCCGCCCCGCACAGTCGAGTCCGGGCCTTGCTGGGCAAGGCGACCGGCCCGGTTCGAGGGCAGGTAGGAGGGATCGGAATGGCGCCCCCTTTTGGTGGCGGCATTCCACCCGGGCAAGGTTGGCCCATCGCGCTTGGAAGCGAGAGGCCCCGCGCCGGGATGGTGCTTTGAACTTCAGTCCAACCAAACCGCCTCCCTTGAACTGAATGCCGGACGGACCCAACCCGCGGTAGACGAACCACCCGCATTCGTTGCTCGGTTTTGCGAAGCCGAGCTTTGAAAATGTCATGATGTACCGAGAGGCTCAGATATGGCGGACTGTGAAGATGATAGTGTTTTGGATTCGAAATTGGGAATAGTAAATTTGATTGGCAAAAATGATGGGCAGTACTGATTGGCAAATTTGATGGGCAAAATTGATAATGGGAGATGCCCGATGTGGAAGGATGGCAAATCCACCATCCCTCCCATCGGCCGGGCACATGAGCATTAGTTATGGGGTTATGGCGGTGTAAACCAAGCCAGGGAGGGTTTGGATAATTGTATAGGGACTTAGAGATGACCATAGGTAACTGTAGGGTTAAGTAGCGACATGATACCTGTAGTAGGGGACGTAGCAGATTAGTTGGATTATAACGACGAGGGAGCGCAATAATATAAGGGGCAACTGGGAAGCGCAAGTTTTAGAAGGGCACCAGGTAGTTAGATGATGCCGTGTGTGTGAGAATCTTGGTATTGAGCAAATGAGGCAATGCTCGTGAATGGTGCCGTGTGTGTCAAGAAAGTGTGTGGAGTAGTGTATGAGTGAATAATTGTGATTGCGCATTGTATGGAATGAAGAAGCCTGGGAGGAAGGAGGGTGCCGGTGGCACCAGGTGTGTGAGAGCACAGGTGTGCAAGTGAGTGAACAGGTGTATGGAGAATGGTTGTGTGAAATAGCTAACATGGAATGGAGTATGGAATGGATGGTGTGGAGTGAGTATGGTGGAAGACGTGGAGTGGAGTGGTTGGTGCGAAGGGAGTGGATGGGGAAGATGGACCCCCATCACGAATACCCAGGGAGGGTAGTTTAAGAGTTAGGTAGAGGGTATAGGTAAATTGTGGTTGGATATTGGCATCTGTGGTGCATGTGGAAGAATGGTGTTTGGATGGGTGCATTAGTGACGTGGAAATGGCTGGGCGTGTGGCCTGTTAGAGGTATGGTTGGTTGAGCGCTCCGCCACTGTTAGTCCGTTGGCCAGGTGAGGCCGCAGGTAGGCTCTGGGAGCCAGTTAGAGTTCAATGGGGCCCGAGGATCCAAAGGAAGGACCCGGGTAGCCCAGTGCCAGAGAGGGCACCGAGGGGGTAAGCGCCAGGGAGGGCCTTCCCCAGGTAGGTTAGCGAGGAGCAGGTAAGCTCGGGTGGCAACTTCAGTGGCGGAGGCGCACAGGTAAGTAGACCTGTTAGGGGAGCCACACGACCCAGTCCTGAAATTGTGCGAAGGCACACGCAGTTGAATCGGGGGAGTGAGACCCCAAATTAGTGAGCGCCACAGATGGTCAATGGGAGTTTGGTTTGTAGAACCACATAGTGTAAGATGGCCAATGGTTTGGCAGAGAAAGACCCCGGGTAGTGTAAAGTGTGTTAATGTCATTTAGGAAGTAGTTAGGATTAAGAATCTCCTCGCACCATCTACACCCACTCACCTGAGGTGACGACGGTGCTCCACACCATGCCATGGTTGTTTTGTTTTTTTGTGCAAATGTTTTGGAAATGTGAGACACATCATGACGTGGGTGTGACATTGTGCTTGTTTATTCCATTCTTCCTCCTTAAGAGGGATTGATGATGAATTGGTGATGGCAAATTTGGTTAGACATTGGGATTGGTACGAATTTGGATTAGGGGAGATAGGGGGAAGACGTGTATACCAGCCAGTATACAGGACAAGGGGCTAACCCCCTCCCCCCCCCACCCCCTTGGTAAGGGGAGCGCCGTCGTCAGATTCCGTAACAATATATATATTGTATATTGTAAGGATATATATATTGTTGCGGACGCGGTTAAAGATGTTATTTTACCGAGCGGTTGGTATTGCCGCGACCGAACAGTTATTCCCCGATTAGAACCCGATTCCACCCAAACGTTGGCCGGATCGCACCGCGGCTGCTCAATGAGGGAAAAGACTAAAACGACGAATGCAAAGAGGAAGACGAAGGCAAAGAAAGGTTTGGAAATACTACTAAATTTATTTACTATTTACACACAAAAGCAAAAAGAAAGCAGTCACGTTTATTTACAGCACATAAGACGCATGTGACACAGTGAAAATACAAGCTTACCTACAGTCTTAATTAACCCAGGACAGAACAAACAAAAGACAGACTCATGCGGGGAATGATGACAGGAATCGCAGGAGGTGGATGGCTGGAGGTGAACGCTTGGTGGAGCCAACGTGGAGCTTGGTGGAGCTTTGGTGGAGGTGAACGCTTGGTGGAGGTGAACGCTTGGTGGAGCCAACGCGGAGCTTGGTGGAGCCTTGGTGGAGGTGAACGCTTGGTGGAGCCAACGCGGAGCTTGGTGGAGCCTTGGTGGAGGTGAACGCTTGGTGGAGCCAACGCAGAGCTTGGTGGAGCCTTGGTGGAGGTGAACGCTTGGTGGAGCCAACGCGGCTGGTGGGGGGTTGGTGTGACGGGTTCTCTCTCCTTCCCTCACAAGCTTCAGGACTCTTTCTCTCTCTTTCTTAGTCCCACCCAGTCCAACAACTTCCTCTCTTGCTTAGTCCAACTCAAGGCCTTTCTGTCTTCTGATCTCCTCCCTCCTCGACTCTCTCCGGGGGCCTCTGCCTCGGGTTATATAAGCCCCACCCTTGACCCTTTGCGCACCTCCCCAAAACGTTCTCTCTCCGCCCTCTAAAGCCAACCCCTCGTTCTGGGTTGGTCGGCAAGGGCTGGTTCACTCCTCCCCTCTATGACGAGGTGGGGACCCGCCTTTCTTCCCCAACCCTGCCTCGTGGTCAATGGCGGATGAAGGGAAAACCGCCCAAAATGCAGTTGGCAATTGACGAAAAGGGGGAATGGAGGTTTTGGGAATGGGAATGAAGGGAATCTATCTCTTTCACTTGGTGCAATGGAGTACTTCTATTAATGGGAGACACAGCCTTACCCTAAAACACAGAATAAGATATAACTTTCGAACAGGGGTATTCTATGATTGGCTGACGTGTATGCTTGTGGACTAATTATGGGACGCCCTTTTGCCCTTTACACAGCTCCGGAGGCAGGAGGCGCAGAATAACCAATAATAATAATAATAAAGCACACAATCAAAAAAAACAGTCCTCATATCCGCAACACTGCACCCTCCTCCTCTTAGGCACGGCCCGGGCCTACAACTTTTATTTAGTGTGACACGTAGGTGTAGTTCCCTCTACTTTTAACCTGACCCTGAGTGCGACAGTTTTAAAACATAAATAAATGTGTTCCGCTGCTCCATTGCACCCTGACCTAACAGACTTACGCCCACAGTTAACCGAATTGTGGAATGGTCTTCAAACTACACACTGACGGTGGGGAGCATTATTTACAATGACTCTGCTTTTATTTACAAGACTAACCCAGGACCTGTAATTGTTCTTTCTGGGGGGGAGACAGTCTGCTCTGCATCAATGCACCATTAAAGCACCCAAAAACACACCAATACAAGCACCCTCAAGCACCAATCGGTGCAGTCATCACTGTTCATCAATGTTCAACAATAAAAAATAACCAAACAACCCCTAACCCTGCAGGTGATCTCTTGCTCTTCGGCTCCCTCTGCTGGCTATTATTATGTCTTCCAGTTGTTGTCATTCTCTCTCATTTTCTTACTGGCGGCCTATTTGCAATAAAGTGTGCCCAACGTGTCCATTTTATTTTCTTTATTTATGGCCCACAGGGCCGACTACGTGTGGTTCACCTGTGGGGCATCGGTGCCCTGTGGCCAAGGTCCGCCAGCAAGATTTCGGGCCCTCATGGCCGGTTCCAGCAGAGGGGCCATGCCCCAACCCATGGGGTCCATCAGTGCAAGCATGTGGTCCATAATGTGGTGCATCGATGCAGACAGCTGGTTCTGGGAATTCCGTGCGCACAATGGAGGACTCACGCACGCTCCCCTCGACGCCCAATGGCGCACAGGTCATGTGGGAGACAAAAGAGACAAATGAGCGAGGGGTAAGGTCACAAGGGTACACATCAATAAGGCAATGCAAGGCGAAATGCGTACGGAGGGCGAAGTGAGAAAGCTCGTCCCGACCGTACGTCACCCCCCTGTCACCTACACTACCCTTGCCCTTACCCCATATGTACAAAATCTACACATTACCAATCCGTCGCTACTGTCACGTCTCCCCATATTTCCTCTATACCAAATTTGTCACCACAATCCCTCTAACCAAAATTTGCCATCACCCAATTCATCATCAATCCTCATAAGGAGGAAGAGATGGAACATCAAGCACAATGTCACACCCACGTCATGATGCGTCTCACATTCCAAACATTTGCACAGTAAAAAATAATCAAAACATGGCATGGTGTGGAGTACCTGTCACCTCAGGTGAGTGGATGCAGATGGTGCGAGGAGATCCTTCATCCTAACTATCCTCTGAATGATTTTAACACACTTTACACTACCCGGGGTCTCTCCCTGCCAATCCATTGGCCACTTACACTATGGGTTCTAAAAACCAATTCCCATTGACCAAACTGTGGTGCCTCTCAATTTGGGGTCTCACTCCCCTGATTCATCTCCCGGTGCCCTTGCACAATTTCTGGGCTGTGACGTGCAGCTCTTCCAGCAGGTCTACCCACCCGCACACCTCCACCACTGCAGTTGCCACCCGAGCATACCTAGCTCCTCACCCTAACCTAACTAACTGGGGAAGGCCCCTCCTGGCTCTGTCACCCCTTGGTGCCCTCTGGCACTGGGCTACCCGGGTCCGTCCTCCGGATCCTCGGGCCCCATCCACAACTACCGGCTCCCAGAGCCCACCTGCGGCCTCACCTGGCCGACATCCTCACAGTGGTGGAGTGCCCAAACCAACTACACACACTAACAGGCTACACGCCCAGCCATTTCCACAACACTAATGCACCCATCCAATCACCATTCTTCCACCCGCACCACAGATGCCAATATCCAACCACAATTTACCTGTACCCTCTACCTAACACTTACACTACCCGCCCCGGGTATCCGTGATGGGGGTCCACTCTTCCCCCATTCACACCTCCGCACCATCCACTCCACTCCACAGTTCCCATCCTACTCACTCCATGACCATCCATTCCAAGACTCCATATATTCCACACTCCATGTCTTCCATACACCTGTTCCTCATACCTGTTGTTGCACACCTGTGCACTCACACCTGGTGCCACCTGCACCCTCCTTCCTTCCTGGACCATTTGGTCAACACCACACGCAATCACCACTACTCCCTCATACACTGCTCCACACACCTGTTCAGTTGCACACCTGTGCAATCACACCTGTTCAATCACACCTGTTCAATCCTCAAACACACGGCATCATCTCATCTACCTGTTGCCCTGCTAACTTAGTGCTCCCCGTCTTCCCTTTAAACTAAGCACATACCACGTCATTATCATCCACACTAATCTACCTGCGTCCCCCCTACAGGTATCAGTCACTAACTAAACCTTAACGTTACCTAATGTCATCTTCGCTAGATCCCTACACATGATATATCCTAACCCACTCGGGCTAGTTTTCACTGCCATAAACCCCATAAACCTAGTGCTCCTTTGCCCCCCTCTGTGAGGGATGGTGGATTGCCCATCCCACCACATCGGGGAGGTCCCACTATCAATTTTGCTCGTCCAAATTCCAACCAATTCAAAAATTTTCCATTTACTGCCAATTCTACCCACTATTATAAATTTCGTATCAAATCACTATCACTATCACCATCATCACAGTCCGCTATATCCTAGCCTCGGTGCGTCATGACATCATTAAACTCGGCTTCGCAAAGCCGAGCAATGAATTCGGGTGGTTTGGTCGCCTGCAGGTTGAATCCGTCCGGCTTTCGGTTCAAGGGAGGTGGTTTGGTTGGGCCGAGATTCCACGCACCATCTCGGCGCGGCACCTTGCGGTCCCGGGCCCGATGGCTCAATCTCCCCCGGTCGGAACCCCGTCCCCACGAGGGGGCACCGTTCCGCTTCCTCCTACTCGCCCTTGAACCGGACCGGTCGCCTGGCCCGACAAGGCCCGGACTCGACCGTGCGGGGTGGGGCCAAGCCCGAATCGGCAACGACGCTTCGAAGAGAAACGACGCAGTTTCGATCCGCGCCGGGCCTCGCACCCAACAAAGCACACCGCGGCCCGAGTGCTCGCATCGGCTATCCGTCGCCCTAACCGCTAACCCGGTTACCGTCGATGCTTCACCGGCATGCTCACACGCATACGCTACCCCTTTCACCCTCACAAAACCCGGCATTCCAACGCCGTCCATACATTCCACCAACGCTCTCCCTGTTACACACCACACCTCTCGCGCACACTCTTGTGCACACTTCGGTCCACACCTCTCCTCCGTTACGTCCTCCGTAACACTCACCATGGGCGTGCACTCTTGCATCCACCCACTAACGCGCTCACATGGGCTCTCCCACACTCGCGCTACTACCAACCCAGGTGTGCTTCCTCGCACACCCTCAACCATTCCAAGCGTGCATTCTCGCACCCGCTCCACCACCAACTCACTCTCCGGGTCACACTCACCCTCGCACGTACACTCCGTACACCCCGACGTGCATTCTCGCTCGCACTCGGTTTCACTCCCACACGTTATAACACACCCACTCGCCGACGCACACTTTTTCCTCACACGCGTGCCATTTTTACTCACACGGGACCCCTCACCAACGCCCGGATGCTTCCTCGATCCCAAGCGCGTGACAATTCTTTTGTCGCTAAACATCCTCCTGCAAAATCTACCCGCACAATATACAGCACGACTCATCTGGGGGATCCTTTTCTCCACGCGAACCTGCAAACTTCCATTTGGATTAGCGAGTACATCATCATGAGTTGAGCAGGGACTTTGTACATATTCCATTTCTTCCTGCAATTCCCGGGCTACCTCCGTCATATCTTCAATTTTAATTCCCAGCACTGCTTTGTCTTTGTTCCCCTCGACGACCGTTGGCTTTAATAAAACACCCTCCTCTACCTCAGCGGTCGCCGGCTTTTCCAAACCCCGGGTCGCGATTTCTACCCCTGTCATTGTACCCGTGCTTTTCTCCGCTTCGCTCAACCAGCACTTCTCGACCCGCGTTACCTCCTCATGCACCCCTGGGACCCTCTCGCCCACCATGCGGTCTCTGTCCCTCTGCTCCCTTTCGGCCCTCATTTCGCCCATCCTGCGATCCATGATCTCCCCACATTCGTCAATTTTTGCCATTAATTGGTCCATAAAAAATCGCATGTACCCTGGTATCTCGGGCTCAGCTGCCGCGACCACGTGCGCAGCGCAATTTGGTGCTGCTTCGGTCACGGGCGCGGCAAAATTTGGTGCCGCAACAACCACTTGCGTGAGGACGCCATTTTGTGCGTCTGATACTCCCTCAACCGCCTCCTCATTGCTCCCCTCCATTTGATCCTGGGTTACTCCTAACCCCTCCTCTAGCTCACCCACCGGCATCCGATCGCCTTGACCAGCCATGGCGCGATTTCAAAATTCGGGTTTTCTTTTACAACAACACAAATTTCCAGCACTTTGTAATTTTGAGCGCGTTAAGCGCGCTTCGGGCCTCGTATCCCACTCCCCGACACCAATTGTTGCGGACGCGGTTAAAGATGTTATTTTACCGAGCGGTTGGTATTGCCGCGACCAAACAGTTATTCCCCGATTAGAACCCGATTCCACCCAAACGTTGGCCGGATCGCACCGCGGCTGCTCAATGAGGGAAAAGACTAAAACGACGAATGCAAAGAGGAAGACGAAGGCAAAGAAAGGTTTGGAAATACTACTAAATTTATTTACTATTTACACACATAAGCAAAAATAAAGCAGTCACGTTTATTTACAGCACATAAGACGCAGGTGACACAGTGAAAATACTAGCTTACCTACAGTCTTAATTAACCCAGGACAGAACAAACAAAAGACAGACTCACGCGGGGAATGATGACAGGAATCGCAGGAGGTGGATGGCTGGAGGTGAACGCTTGGTGGAGCCAACGCGGAGCTTGGTGGAGCTTTGGTGGAGGTGAACGCTTGGTGGAGGTGAACGCTTGGTGGAGCCAACGCGGAGCTTGGTGGAGGTGAACGCTTGGTGGAGCCAACGCGGAGCTTGGTGGAGCCTTGGTGGAGGTGAACGCTTGGTGGAGCCAACGCGGAGCTTGGTGGAGCCTTGGTGGAGGTGAACGCTTGGTGGAGCCAACGCGGCTGTTGGGGGGTTGGTTTGACGGGTTCTCTCTCCTTCCCTCACAAGCTTCAGGACTCTTTCTCTCTCTTTCTTAGTCCCACCCAGTCCAACAACTTCATCTCTTGCTTAGTCCAACTCAAGGCCTTTCTGTCTTCTGATCTCCTCCCTCCTCGACTCTCTCCGGGGGCCTCTGCCTCGGGTTATATAAGCCCCACCCTTGACCCTTTGCGAACCTCCCCAAAACGTTCTCTCTCCGCCCTCTAAAGCCAACCCCTCGTTCTGGGTTGGTCGGCAAGGGCTGGTTCACTCCTCCCCTCTATGACGAGGTGGGGACCCGCCTTTCTTCCCCAACCCTGCCTCGTGGTCAATGGCGGATGAAGGGAAAACCGCCCAAAATGCAGTTGGCAATTGACGAAAAGGGGGAATGGAGGTTTTGGGAATGGGAATGAAGGGAATCTATCTCTTTCACTTGGTGCAATGGAGTACTTCTATTAATGGGAGACACAGCCTTACCCTAAAACACAGAATAAGATATAACTATCGAACAGGGGTATTCTATGATTGGCTGACGTGTATGCTTGTGGACTAATTATGGGACGCCCTTTTGACCTTTACACAGCTCCGGAGGCAGGAGGCGCAGAATAACCAATAATAATAATAATAAAGCACACAATCAAAAAAAACAGTCCTCATATCCGCAACAATATATATATATATAATATTGGGTTTTTCTCCTCTTTCCCCTTTCTTTTCTTTGCTCAACCTCTGTTACATACATGCTTCTAAATATCCAAACCTTGTTTTCCTCTTCAAGTATATGCTTTATGTTTACCTGCATTCTTTCATCCACCTGTTTTGTTGTCAATAAAAATATCTCCCTGAGTCTGTCATGTGGTACTTTTTCCCTCCAGTTTTTCAAGTCATGCCCATCACCATATCTTGGTCTCTCTGATACCTATCTATGAGGTTTTCTACACTTAATGATTCCTCCTCTCTTTCAAGCTTCTCTTTTATATAGTAAGTTCATCTTACTAAATAAGAGAGCTGTTGGTTTGTGTGTCGCCATTTTTCTCAAAGATGGGCGAACGGATCTTCGTCAAACTTTCAAAGGTTCATCAGTGATTGCCTGGGAGTGTTTTATGCAAAAAAAAAAACGTTTGTCTTTTTCGATTTAAAAAAAATCGCTCTATAGTACCTAAGCCTTTTTGATTAATGCCAGTTATATACAAGTACACATTCGCATAAATAAATACAAATCACCAGACATTTGAACACAAATAATCCAAAAATTTCGTTTCCAACAAAAAATTTAGAACAAAGGCGTTTGACTCAATAGACAGAGACGCCATGTTCAAAATACTACGTGCCTATGGTATACCACCCGAAGACAAACGCGATCAAGGAGATGTATAATTGCACTTCTGCTGTTGTCCTCACACCTGATGGGCCAACTCGGGTATTTGATGTCACTGCGGGAGTGCTGCAAGGTGACACTCTTGCACCTTTCTTGTTCATTATGGTGCTCGACTATGTGATGCGTACCACATTGATGGAGGAAGATGGTGTCACACCGCAACGCCGCATGAGCACAACACACCCTGCTCAGAACCTATGTGACATCGACTACGCTGAAGACCTCGCTGTAGCTGCTGATTCACTACAAGATGCACAGGACATCCTATCAAGCATCGAAGATACAGCCAGAAAAGTCAGTCTTTTTATCAACGCATCAAAAACAAAGTACATGCACATACATCGTCGACCGAATGAACAACGAACTCTCAGGGCAGCAAATGGTGAAGTGCTCGAGACAGTTCAATACTTCAAATACCTTGGCTCATACACCAACACTGCCTATGATGTCAGGTGCCACATTGGACAGGTGTGGTCAGCAGCAAACAAGCTTGAGAAAGTTTGGCGTGCCCTGCTGCAACGAAGCACCAACATCCGACTATGTAAAGCTACCGTTGAATCAATCTTACTGTATGGGTGTGAGTCGTGGATGCTGACTAGTAGCATGACACGTAAAATAGATGGCAAATACACCAAGCTCCTCCATAAAATACTCAACATCCGATGGCAAGACCACGTCACAAACATTGACCTATATTCGGTAATTTGCCAAAATTTTCTGATGTTGTAAGGAAGAGGCGTTTGAGATTGGTGGGTCATGTCCTCAGGCACGAAGAAGAAGCAGCAAATAGCGTCTGACTTTGGAAACCATCAGAAAGGAGAGTTGGTCGGCCGAACCTGACGTTGATGAATATTGTCTGCAGAGACACTGGGCTGCATATGGACGAACTGAAATCACCTGTAGCTGACAGAGCTGTTTGGGCAAATCTGACAAAGTAACTTTGCTCTTTGTCGCTCTGGTTTATTTTGGTGTTTTGTTTGTCATTGTCTGATCAACATTATGTATAAACAAGTCGTAGTAATCAAACAATACCGGAAGTGGTCGAAGTTGGTGGTAAGGCTTCTTCTTCTTCCTGAACGTCATCATACTTAACTCAGAAACGTGATGAATGGCACATTCAGCAGAATATATTGAACGAAAAGGTAAAATGATGATTTGACATTTGTGATAGATTCTGATTTGGATGTAAATGATTATCCATTATATTTGCCCTCCTTTCAAATATGTTAATGTTTCTTTTTAGCTTGAGCAACGCCGGGTACCCCAGATATAAATGCCTATATGCTTTACTCTGGGTACAAATACAACTTTGTCTGGGAGGAGGGGGGGACGGGGTGAGGGGGGGGGGGATGGGGGGGGTAACATAGGCTATGTGGGCACGGCCTCATTCGGTGGTGTGGGGGACCGGGAGAGTGGCGTAAATTCTCTGTGTAAATGTGTATACCGTGTTGTGCCACCTGGTGATGGTGGCAGAGGGTATTACTATTTCCTTTTTTACCTGGGCAACATTAAGGTTAAAGCACTCTTTGTTCAGGTAAATTTTTCCTCCTTCCCTTCCCCCCCTCCCCCAAAACGGAGGGGCCTGTCAAAGCCACCCCCACCCCCAAAATATGTACAGTATATGTAGTATATCTTTCCCGTCCCTCTCCCCTCACCTCACCCTCCCCTCCCCCTTCCACTCCCTTCTAGCCCCTCCCTCTCCTGCCTCCCCCCCCTCCCCAGCAACGCCGGGTACTCCTGCTAGTCTCCTTCATAATTTTCTGTTGTGTGTCTGTGTATTCTTCTCTGCCTGTTCTTATGTGTCCCTCTGCTGAATTGTACCCTGCTACTGAGCTCTTTCACAAGTCTCAACTCCTGTAAAACTAAATAAATGAATAAATAAATAGGTAATTGGATTGATTATATGATTTAGCAGTCTTCAATGCTGATGTAGATTTAGTTGTTGTACGTACTTGGTGTTCTATAACCATAAGGTGTGAATATGATGACAACAATTGTTGAACACACAGTCACTATTTTGCTTCCTGAGCCAAAACAATGATTTATCACTAATAGTGGGTGGCCCGGGTGGGTTTTGAAAAAAATGTAGAATTTTCAGCACATCATCATCATCACCCTCATCATTTATTACTCTGGCTTCAATATGTTGCATAAATAAAAACTCGAGCTGACAAAGGATCTCGAGCACTCAGATATCGTGCTGCATATTCAGCATGAACAATATTATAATGAACAGCCTGGGTTGTGCTACATACATCCACTTGGTGTTTGTTGTATGAATCATGATGAATAAGGAAGTTAAAAAAAAAAATGCTTGTTCATTTCATTGCTTCAGCATCAGGGTAAAACTTCGTCAAGTGAGATTTTCAAAAAAGCGAAGTAAAAGTGTTTGTGATTATTATAAGCCAATGATATTCAATCTCAAAGAAATACACAGATCATTGTATGTACATCCAGCAAGGTATTTCCTGATCTGAGATTTCATCCCAAAAACATGCAAATCAGTGTTAAGATTAAAGAATCTACAAATGACAATCGATATAAGATGTGCTCAATATTGTATAGCGAATCATCATTCGGTATGGTTCTGCACATTGATCATTATTTATCCAAACAAGGAAACAAAATTGAACTTCTGCACCTGCAAGGGAGATTTAAAATCTACTCATTTGAAAAGCATGCCAACCTGTGCGAGTAAGGTACTCGGGTTTGAGTCCTGATTATGTATTCTGATCGTTCTCGTTTGACCACAGACATGATAAATTCAGTCACATTCACAGATATAAAGATGTTCGAGTGCTGTGTGGGCGAAAAACTCTTTTTCTCTGACAAAGGATTAACAGTGGAAACGTCATTGCTTCCCACGGCGGTGACCATACCTCGATTTACCAGCTTTCTGTTCATTCCATCCAATGTTCTCCCGATTCAACAATGCAGAATAAAACTAGAACGGCTTCGGTAGACACGAAGGGGAGAGAGAAGGGGAGGAGGGGGAGAGGAAAGAGAGAGGAGGGGAAGAGGAGAGGAGGTAGGGGGGGAAATGAGGGGAAGAGGAGAGGCAGAAGGGGAGAGAGGGAGAAGGAGAGAGAGGGAGAAGGCGAGAGAGGGAGGAGGCCAGATAGGGAGAAGGCCAGAGAGGGAGAAGGCCAGAGAGGGAGAACGCCAGATAGGGAGAAGGCCAGAGAGGGAGAAGGCCAGAGAGGGAGAAGGCCAGATAGGGAGAAGGCCAGAGAGGGAGAAGGCCAGAGAGGGAGAAGGCCAGAGAGGGAGAAGGCCAGAGAGGGAGAAGGCCAGATAGGGAGAAGGCCAGAGAGGGAGAAGGCCAGAGAGGGAGAAGGCCAGAGAGGGAGAAGGCCAGAGAGGGAGAAGGCCAGAGAGGGAGAAGGTGAGAGAGGGAGAAGGCCAGAGGGGAGGGAGGGGAGAAAGAGGACGGCGATGGGGAGAAAGAGGACGGGGAGGGGAGAGCAGGAGGACGGCGAGGAGGGAGCAGAAGGTGAGTGAGAGGCGAGCAGGAGGGGGGGGGGGGTCATCAGGGAGCAGGAGGAGTGAGAGGGGAGCCAGGCTGAACAGCTTACAATTTTGTATCCCACTGATAGGCCATATCTGGATTCGGACATTAACCAAAATCGAATTGGCTTGTTCATGTTACCTAACCAACTCGTCCACCAAGTTTAGTCATAACCCGTAAACAATTTTTTTGAGATATCGTTATATATATATATATATATCTCGGTTTTAGCTCCACCTCTCAATGGTGGAGAATCACTTTAAAATAATTATAAAATCCGGATTCGATTCTTCACCAAAATTTAAACATTTCTTCCTTGTCACACACACACACAACCTGTCCACCAAGCTTCTACCAAAACCGTTTATAACTTTTTGAGATATTGTGCTACATATCGTTTTTGGCCCTACATCTCAATGGGAAGAATCGCTTTAAAATCCTCAGATCTGGATCCAGTTATATATTCACCAAAATCTAATTATTTCGACATTGTCACACACTAGGCTATGAGCCAGACCCCCCAAATTGACCGGTCGGTACCATACAGATGGAGTAAGGCTCATTGTGATTTTTAGCAAGATATATGTCCCTAGATATGAAAAAAAAGTGATAGCAGTGTATAACTCTCGGCCATCTCTGTGTTATCACCCGAAATATTATTATACGCCCGCTTCGCTTCGCCAAAAAATGTGATATTTGCTAAAATTGGAATAAATATGTTTTTAAGGACCACAGAGTGCCAATAATTTGCATACTGGATGCCAACTAATATAGTAATAGAAAATAGAACATTTGTGGGGGTTATTTATCAAAATATTGATATAATGACAAAAAATATGTTAAATTTAGTGAAAAAGTGGTCGAAATCGCTTCGACTTCAGAATTCACATTGTACATTTTTGTCAATATTTCAAAAATGAAAACTCCCAGAGTAACATTTGACCCCTCAAAATCTTCGCAAGGAACCACTGCATTGGAATATATCATTACTTTGTAATATGGTGGTTGTTTGGGGCACATATTTTGGTAAAATTCAAAATATGTTCAACCATACCCCCTAATTTTGATATTATAGGTGCTAAAGGGTTAAACATTACTGTATTTGCATCTGTATTACCCAACTAAATTGTTATTTCCTTTTGTCATTCCAGGTAATGTGGTGGTGGTGGTGTTAGTGCTTGCCCAGTATTGCTAGTACAATCGCAATGGAAGAACAAACCATAGATGAGGCCGAAGTGCCAACTGGAAGACATTGTATCATTCACAAGGAATCACTGAGTTCTTTTTCTCAAAATTGAGTTCTCAGTGTCAAATCTGAGTTCTCAAACTGAGTTCTCAAAATCACGAAGATTTTGAGGGGTCAAATGTTACTCTGGGAGTTTTCATTTTTGAAATATTGACAAAAATGTACAATGTGAATTCTGAACTCGAAGCGATTTCGACCACTTTTTCACTAAATTTAACATATTTTTTGTCATTATATCAATATTTTGATAAATAACCCCCACAAATGTTCTATTTTCTATTACTATATTAGTTGGCATCCAGTATGCAAATTATTGGCACTCTGTGGTCCTTAAAAACATATATTTATTCCAATTTTAGCAAATATCACATTTTTTGGTGAAGCGAAGCGGGCGTATAATAATATTTCGGGTGATAACACAGAGATAGCCGAGAGTTATACACTGCTATCACTTTTTTTCATATCTAGGGATATATATCTTGCTAAAAATCACAATGAGCCTTACTCCATCTGTATGGTACCGACTAGAGTCCCTGTATATAGAGAGTTGTGTCAACTCAAATTTGGACGCCATTTTGTGTCTAAGTGTGTCGGATTAGATATACATGTACATTCGCGATATGGGGTGATATATTCTAAACCTGCTAAAAAAAATTTTACTACACATATTTAGTCTTATTATTACATACAGGTGATATTTGTTTTGTCAAAAACTCAGCTATTGCCGTGAAAAAGAGCTGTGTGGTGATATTAAAAGTGGTATGGCAATGCATATTACAAGCCAACACTGCATATAAGAGCTAACATTATAAGTAAGACAAACCAATGCTGTCGTTCTCTGAATTTTAATAACTTTTAGAAAGGAGTGTGGGCATATCCAATATTTTTTAAAGGGTGCCGAGAGCAATTCCGGTGTAGGACATCCAGCCGACATATAGTCTAACACACTTAAAACAAATTCTGTACGTGGTATTGCCATATTTCTATAGTGTACAACTTTAGTTTTATCGACATTTATATTCAATTTCCATTGTAATGATTTAACAAGCTGCAAGTCAGCTTCTGTCTCTGACATAAGGAAAACGTCATCGGCATCTAGTAAGATTGAAACGTTCATTTATTACTACACCCTTGCCCAGAACTCTGATGGATATTGCCTGATCGATTAATATGTTTCATAGCTGGCGACTTAATTAACACTTAATTTTCGACTGCGCCAAGCCGCAATTAAACAGAGAAAAAACTTTTAAAAATACCTGCAGTGTGCACGGTTCGTCTAGTCGAACAGATATGGAAAAGCACAGATAAGACGTCGTATTCACCATAACTTGTTTAATTTCCCAAAAATGTCCCAAATTTGTCTTCTGACTTTATCACTTGGAAATCTATACATCTTATATTTCCCAGATTGGTTTGAACAACCAAAAGCAGAACAACCAGTCATTTTGTTTGGCAATAAACAACATTCCCGTACCAAGCTGACGTTCACGCATGGTGAAGTTAGACACAAAATGGCGCCACGAAATCACGTGACCAGAAATCTCGGGTCAGCGCATGGCGCAACTCTCTTTATACAGGGACTCTAGTACCGACCAACCCCCTTGGCTCATAGCCTACACCCAACCTTTCCACCAAGTTTCATCCGTCCATAACTTTTTGAGATATCGTGCTCACAGACGGACAACCAACCGCGAAGGTAACTAACTCGCCTTCACAATTAAAATGAGTTTTCCATTCCACAGAGAAGTCTTACCATATCTTTATCGATGCCACCTGTTCAACATTTGTATATCATCGTGCATTTCTGAAATACCACACTGCAAACTTTTTTGTAGCAGCAGCAGCAGCAGCAGCAGCAGCAGCAGTAGTAGTAGTAGTAGTAGTAGTAGTAGTAGTAGTAGTAGTAAAACTACTACTACTACTACTACTACTACTACTTCAACTACTACAGATTTACAGAACCACATCTACCATATAAAACACAATATTGGTTTGTGTCTGCACAGATGTCTGTCCCATTCATAAGGGTAGGTTTTAAAGGCCGATCTTTTAAAAAAAAAGTGTGCTCACTATTGTCTCTTTTTGAGAATAAAACAAACTCGAAAAACATTTTCAATAAGAGTAATTATGTCTCTTCCATTGGAATTGTAGATGGTGGCTTGCAAACGGAGCCTCAAGGGTGGTGTACAGAACCATTTAAAAAAAAAAATACAAGGCACAGAGAGGTGAAATTCGCTGCATGTGATGTGCAACGCATGCAGTGTAAAACGAGTGTTCATTTACATCCGTATGATGTCTAAAATAAATAAAGAAGATAGAAGCACAACCCCCCCCCCACCCCCCCCCCCCAAAAAAAAACCAATTGTGTCTTCCCTCAGGAGAGCCAGCAAACACTATCTCTCTACTCTCAAGACTGAACTCTCAAACCTGTCTCCCTCTTCCAAATCCTGGTGGCATCTTGTCAAATCTGTTTCTGGTGTTTGTTCCTCCTCCATTTCCTCCGTTACCTCAAACGGCTACACAGGTGACTCCGCACGTGAAAAAGCCGGCCAACTGGCACGGTCTTCAAGCAGCCATCAATCATCTGGACTGGTCTCCCATCTCCACTGCCCTGACATCAACTCATCCTGGGAATTCTTCCAAAGTAAATTGCTCTCCCTCATGCACAGATTTACCCCATCTACTCTTCAGTTGTCTTACCGTTCCTCCCTTCCATGGTACACGGAATCTTGTGGTGACGTAGTTGCCCTGAAACAATTTCCCTTCACCTCCTGGAAGGCAAATCCAATGGAAGGCAATCTCATTTCCTTTCACAAAGCCCGGAACAAGTGTGTGTCTACCCTCAGGAGAGCCAGGAAACAATATCTCTCTACTCTCAAGAGTGAACTCTCTTATCTGTCTCCCTCTTCCAAATCTTGGTGGCGTCTGGTCAAAACTGTTTCTGATGTTTGTTCCCCATCCATCCCCTCCCTTACCTCAAACGGCTAAGCCCGCATGTGAAAAAGCTGAATACCTGAACTCTGTGTTTGCCTCAAAATCTTGTGTTCCAAACCCATCTCTCTCTGCATCCACCTCACCCAGTCGAACCCAGCTGCTCCTGGACTCTGTGTCCTTCTCTCCCGACAAGGTGGAGAAGTTCCCGTCAAACCTCGACTGTGATTCTACAACCGGACCAGACGGAATCAGCCAATGAGTCCTAAAATCTTGCTCTGTCGCTCTATCTCACTTCTCTCTGTTATCTTCACCCTGCTCAAGGTTATCTGCCATCTGCTTGGAAATCAGCCAACATTACTGCTTTACACAACAATGTGCAAAAACAGATCCCTGCAACTACAGACCAATCAGCCTGCTCCCAATAATCAGCAAGGTCATGGAATCCATCATTGCTTTGGATATGAAATCCTTCATCTTCTCCAATGGCGTGATCTCTGATCATCAATTTGGATTCAGACCAGGTCATTCTACTCTGGACATGCTGCTGCTGCTGTCTCAACAATGGATGGAGGTCCTCAATGTCAAACAGGAAATCAGAGCTGTCTCCCTTGACATATCTCATGCCTTCGATACGGTCTGGCACCCAGCTCTGCTCACCAAACTCTCCTCCTATGGAATACATGGAAATCTCCACGCTTGGCTGGTGAACTTCCTCTCCTGTCGTAGTCAACATGTGCCTCTAAATGGAATTCTCTCATCTCTTCTTCCTGTCTAGGCTGGCGTTCCTCAAGGCAGTGTTCTGGGCCCTGTGCTTTTTTATGGTCTTCATCAATGATCTCTTTGACTCTCTCGAGAATCATCTCTATGTTTTTGCTGATGACTCCAGTCTCTGCCGCTCCATTCCTCATCCCTCAGATCGACAGACAGCAGCTTCTTCACTCTCTGCAGACCTGGACAAAATCACAAACTGGTCAAACAAGTGGAACATGTCTTTCAATCCTGATAAATCTCACACTTTCACTTTGTCTCTTCGAAAAGACCGCCTGGACAACTCTCCCATCTACTTTGTCAACAATCCTCTCAAAGAAGTTCTGTCACTCAAGCTTTTGGGTCTCACTATCTGCCATGATCTTTCCTGGGAAAACTACATTTCCAGGCTGGGCTCCAAAGCCAGTCGCCGACTGGGCATCCTCCGTCGTGTGAAGTCCTTTCTGGGCACTTCTGAGCTCCTCATCACATGCAAAGCTTTCATCTGCAGCTCAATGGAATACTGCTCTCCCCTCTGGGCCAGTGCTCCTGCCTGACACCTAGCTCGTCTTCACGCTGTTGAAACCAAAGCTTTCAGAATCATTGGAATCTCCCGCAATGAAGCTGATTCTGAGGGCTTTTCTCTCTCTCACCGCAGGCAGGTTGGTAGTCTTTCTGTCTTCTACCGACTCCTTTCCTGCCTTGCTCCCCCTGCTCTGTCTGTGCTCTGCCCCCCAAATATTCCTGCAGGTCGCACAAGATCTGCCAGGAACCCTCTTCTTGTGAAACTGCCAAAATCAAGAGTCTCTGCTCACCTTCACTCCTTCATTCCTCTTTTCTCCCGCATATGGAACAACCTCCCTCTCTCTCTACCCACTCCTCCCTCCAGGTCTGTAAAACAGCTGTTCGCCATCATCTCTTATCTTCCCCCATCCAAAACCTTGATCTTTTCTATCCCCGTTCATACGCCCCAAACCCACCTTTTTCAAATTCCGTCCTGAAAGTCCTTGTCGTGTCCATCTTATTTATCTCCTGTACCCTGCCCCAGCCCTCTCTCTTCCACACATCTCTTGACTGACTGAAATTTCAAGATTGACTTGAAATTTGAGCAAGGTTTGCATATTGTGTCACTGAAGCCTATTGGTTTTGAGGTCAAAAGGTCAAGGATGCCTAAAATCATCAATTTATTTGTATTTATCTTTGCTGTTTTCGTCATGTTTAGCATACAGAAGAAGAATTCTGAATACAAAGCGGACACAAACAGGCTTTGCATTTTCAGATGCTTCCCAGTTATTGTTTGACTTTTGTCATCTTTCAAAAACACTAACCACAAAGTTCCACACCATGACCCTCAACATTCGGTCCTTTGTCTTTTTCAGAGAAGATCAAAATGGATGTTAACAGTTGGTAATGTCTCCATGAAAAGATAGGCCCTAATTTCGACTTCAGTTGTTTTCTTCTTTTTTTTCAAAATAACTTGTGAAGAACCTTCTTAATCCAGATGCATGTTTTTGTTGTCCTTCCATGGGCTGTGAAGCTTTAATGTTGACATGGTCTGAAAGACAAAGCAAGGAGATGTGATTGATTGCTTTTATAGAATATCTCAGTATGAACGATCCAAACTAGTTAATATGAAGAAAATAGTCACACAGTTCACCCACTAGAGACTAGACAATAACAAATAAATATCCGAATCTCAATCCCCCGGCCTGTGCGGTCTTGAACGTCCACCAGCTACTGTGAACAGATTAGACACCTGGCCTGATGGATTTCTGAGGGACAGCACACTTATGATTCAACTCCCTTCCTGCGAAGCATCAACCAGACAATTTATAGTTGGATCAAAAATCAAGATGTTGAGTGTGATGGTCGGAAATTACTTCCGGCTATGAGCATGATGGACGTTGGCTCTGACGTGACTCCTTGCAGTTCATCAAAGCCAAGTTTTCTGGACCGGATCCATCATGTTGTTTTTGTTATAATTTCATCCCTGTGAAGGTGGTTGCGTTTTATCCCATTTTCCATTTATTTTGCAGAACCTTGTTGTGTATTGGCGAATTTATGCCTCTGAGAGTGTTTGGCCTAATCCCTAAAGCCTCAGCTAGTGGGCATCCTCCATCGTACAAAGTCCTTCCTTGACACACCTGAACTCCTACATCCACCTACAAGGCCTTCATCTGCAGCTTGATGGAGTACTACTCTCCCATCTGGGTTGGCACCCATACCTCACACCTTTCTCATCTTGACGCCATGGAAACCAAGGCCTTCAACATTATTGGAAACTCCCATGATTAAGCTGAGTCGATGGGCCTATCATTTTCCCATCAAAGACAGGCCAGTGTTCTCTGCAACTTGAACACCTCCTTTCTGGTATTGTACCCTCTGATTTCCCCCCCCCCACCTCTTCCCCAGATTTCTACATGGCACACATCGTCTCACGCATACAGGTATCTCCTTTTTGTTAAATTCTCAAAATTCAGACTCACTGCTCATTCATTCCTCTTTTTTCCGTCTGTCGAATAAAATTCCTCAATTTCTTCAATCACACTCTTCTCTCCAGGACTTCACGATGACTCTTTACTACCGTCTTTACTCCACATCCATGATTTTTTTCTACTCCCATTAACCCTCGACATGTCCACCTCTTTCTGGTTTCCAACTTCTCCTTCCACTTCTGTGATTGAAAGATTGAAGCTCTATCGATCTTGTTCATCCTCCGTGTCCTCCCCTTTGCTCTCATTCTTCCCAACGTCCCTTATTTCAAGTCTCCCCCTATTTTATCCCTCAATCCTTGTGGTATTTGTGTCCACCTACCTCCTCTTTCTTTCTACTGTTGCTTTATTTCTGGTACATCCTGATCCGTTCTGTGTTCTAGCTCCTCCATGAGCCTCGACACACTGTACAAAAAAACCCTAAAGAAATTGAACCCAGACAAACCAGTTCAAAGGCAAGTATGATACCCAGTTGAGGTACCTATCATGTCAAATCACTTCGGCTAATTGTTTACCTCAATGAAGCAATATCTAGGGTAAAAAAGATATAAAATACTAATCAAAGAAAACCCTTCATCAATCAAAATGCTTGCAGATCGATTTACTGCAGAAGAACAATGATCATCTGAAGGATGTTCAATCATCACAAAAATATCTTCAAGGCAGAATATCACATGTTGATACGTTAGAGAGAAAACACTGTGCCAGACTTTAAATCAAATCCGCTTTTCTTCATTATACACATTTACCTTGCCATGATGAACTGATTTGGGCTCACAAGCAAAAAGGCTTTGCTCCGCACGACCATCAGGGAAAGGATCTAACAATGTATCGCACAATGACATTAGAAGCAGGTATTTAAAAAAAAAAAAAAACACATTTAGAGGCCATTTTTCCCCGCAAAGCGGGGGTTGGCCTTTTTCGGGGACCGTGGTTGTTGTTGTTTTTCGGTCCCCTTTTTGAAGCAATGTTTTTACGGCCGGATGCCCTTCCTGCCGCCAACCCTTTTTGTCGCCTTTTACGACAAGCAGGGAATTACCAGTGAACTGGTACTCAATTAGCCGACCTCAGAAGCAGGACTGAAGCAGGACTTCTTGGACTGAAATTGTATCTCGCCTTAAACATAAATCCTTACCATCTGAGGGATTCCATAATGCACACAAAGAAGGCATCAGTTGGGAAGCAGTGCTTTCTCCTGGGTCATTAACACGTTCTCCACCAGAAACCAACTGCTCTGCGCAAGCGTCAGTCGGTTCTGGATCCAAGTCCATTTCGAACTACGGGAGAAAGTACCAATGTAAAACCAATCAGTGATGCAGCCTCATGTAATCATTTCTGTGTTTGTATAATAAGACTAGAAATTTAACAATAAAGAGTTTTTTTAAAATTTGCTGAGGCTGAATATATGTCCAGGAACTCCTCGATTTGCACTCGAGATGCGTTCCTAAAAAAACTGAATCTAAAACGAAAAAACGTAAAGAGAAAACGATTTTCCCATAGGCATAATGTTATAAATTGAAGATGTGTTCCTCGGTGGGAATTTCCGGTCCTAACCTAACTTTAAGCTAAGCAAAGACAATAAATGTGTAAATACAGTTCCTGTAAATAAATACTAAAGACATAATTAATTAATTAAGTAATTCATTAATAGTGTAAATAAATAAATAAATAGTGTAAATAAATAAATAAATAGTGTAAATAAATAGTGTAAATAAATAAATAAATAGTGGAAATAAATAAATAAAGTGTGAATAAATAAATAAATAGTGTAAATAAATAAACAGTGTAAATAAATAAATAAATAAATAAATAGTGTAAACAAATAATTAAATATATAGTGTAAATATATAAATAAATAAATAAATAGCGTAAATAAATGTTTAAATTAATAAATTATGGACAGCTTTAAGTAAATGCGTACGACACTCATGAAATCTGCAGCACACAGCGAGTGTCCAGGCATGAGAGGTGCGGGTTGGGGTGGAGCGGTTTCTGAGATGATGAGGCACTCGACTTTTAGTCAGGGCCCTTAGGGATATTTTGGGGCCGTTTGGTTCAAATTCTTCCAAAAGCACCAAATTTGGCCCAGATGTTGCCCATGCCATACTCTTTCGATTTTTGACGGGCGCCAAGAGGGGCGCCCCCCCCCTGGGGGGCCCATATTGGCGAAATACTAAATGGCCGCCACCCGGATTAGAGGTAAATCAGTTAAATAACCAAATAAAAAGGGTTGGAATCATGTATGATACCACTTTTCAGGGGTTTTCGAGGTCGAGGAATCAAATTATGATGTTATTTTGATGATTCGAGGTCAAGGTCAACCCTCAAGGTCATCTTAAAGGTCATTTTTGAGTCAAACATGTCGGTTTTTTAGTTTTTTGTCAAGATTTACACGAGGTTCACCATTTTATGTTTCTGGGTTGGGTAATCGAACTCTGACCTTATTTTTGACAATTAGAGGAAATATTTACATGTCTATGTCCTAATTTTCAGGCATATGCAGTTCATCAGTCTAATTACAAAGGTACGGATTTTGATGTTTTATGAACTGTATGCCATATCCTTGTGTTTAATTTTTGTGCGATCATGATCCGGGTTCATGTATACATGATTGTATACATGTCATAAATATGACGTCATAGGTCATGTGACCTGGCGGCCATATTGGATTTTATGAAAACCTTAAAAATGGATCCCTGCCTTCATTTTTCGATCGATTCATTTTGAACTTTGACCACTTATAGTACGCCATGTGATTGGATGCATATCCTAATTATGACGTCATAGGTCAGGTGACATGGCGGGATGGACCGGTATGGTCCCAGGATCATACCGCCCTTGGCACCCGTCAAAAATCGAAAGAGTATGGCATGGGCAACATCTGCGCCAAATTTGATGCTTTTGGAAGAATTTGAACCAAATTATCCCGAAGGGCCCTGACTATTTAGCGCATTCGAATTTTGGCGACGTTACTGGTAATTGTCGTCGCAGTCGAAGGAGACAGCTCGCGTACAATGTCCACCAAACGCTCCCCACACTCGAATTCCTTCACCACGTCTATTTTAATGTCCAAACGAATAGCTTTACGAGCCTTCTTCATGGGAGCTTCAGCTGGAGAACTTGAGGGTCGTTTTACCACTCATGATGGAGGGGTTTGGGAGAGTTTGGCACAAAATACCATCAATGAAGATCAGACGACACCTCTCATGAGAGTACTATACGGACCGCACAACTGAGGATACAACTGAGGATGAGAGAAGCGGTGCACTCCATGTCGTACCTCCACTTCCGTTATGCACAAAATTAAAAATTGTGCACAAAATATTTCTGCATGAAAGTAAAAGTATTACTCGCCACAGGACAAATTAAAATGTCCCTCTCCT
>NC_136268.1:61241862-61331862 GCF_964187855.1 Myxine glutinosa | reverse complement strand
TTTTTTCTACATTCCCTAAACTCTCCTGCACTCCATCCTCCATCCAGCGTCCTTAAACGTATTTTTAACTCGAAGGTCACAAGAAACTCATTTTGCAATAAATGTTCGTTTCCCATAAATCGTACACTTTCAAAAATCCAATCTCACCCCTCCCCTCCAAATCTTCCCCATAACCCCTCCCCTCCAAATCTTCCCCATCACCCCTCCCCTCCAAATCTTCCCCATCACCCATCCCTTTCAAATCTCCCCCCTTGCCCCCTCCCTCCTAAACTACCCCCTCACCCCTCCCCGCCAAGACGCCCCCTCGCCCCTCCCCTCCTAGACTCCTGCCTCACCCCTCCCCTCCAAATCTCCCCCATATCCCATCCCTTTCAAATCCCTCCCCTTGTCCCTTCCCTCCCAAACTCCCCCCTCACCCCTCCCCTTCAAATCTCCCCACCCTCATTGCTTCTCAATTTCCCCCCTCTCACTCCCCCTCCTCAAAGCGTCCTCCCCGCTTCTTCCCCCTTCAAACTCTCACCTCCATCTCCCCCAACCTTCTGCCTCGCTCTTCCCCCTCCTCAAATAACACCTCATTGTGGCTCACCCAATCACCATCAAACCTTTTGTCCGCCCGATCCTTCCCTTTCTCCGAGCTATTCTGAAATCTCTGACACACCTTCAACAGCTCTCCCTACCTCTTCCACCTCTTCCACATCTTACCCTACCCCTCCTCCCCCCTGTTCTGTATCTGATGCTCCCCCTTCCTCTTCATTAACGGTATGGACCTCAAACATCCGGGGCCTTCGTTCAAACTTAACTGATCTCTCCATACAGGTTGCTTCTGTCAAACCAGACGTGATCTGCTTAACAGAAACTTTCCTCCTTTATGATGTCTCTGATTCCATAGTATCTCTCCCGGGCTACTCCCTCCTCCGGTATCATAGACCTGAGCCTCGTCCTGGAGGCGAGGTTGCTATCTTTATCAAAAACTCTCTTCCTCACTCGCCCTGCACTGCACTCTCTCCACCTCACCCCCAGGAATACCTCTGGCTACGGCTTCCCCTTCGCTCCCACCTCTTGTTCATATGTGTGTTGTACCGTCCACCAAACAGTGATGACTCCATCTACATCTCGCTGTCTGATGATATGGACCAAATTCTATCTACTCATCCCAACTCTCTCTTCCTCATATGTGGTGATTTCAACTGTCATCATGCCAGTTGGCTGGGTGTGGGTACCTCTCTCACCAGCCATGGCTCCTCAGCAAAGGACTTCTGCGACTCACTGGGACTGACACAATCTGTCAATTTCCCGACCCGGATCTCAGTCAACGGAACATATTCTCTTCTGGACTTGGTTATGACTAACTTCCCTGAAAATGTCTGCTGCTCTTCTTCTGCTCCGATCGGATCATCTGATCATGTCCTTGTTAAAGTGGACATCTCTCTGACCATCCTCAGGGAGCCTGCTCAGCGTCGACGAGTCTGGCATTTCACTCAGGCCAACTGGCACGGTCTTCAAGCAGCCATCAATCATCTGGACTGGTCTCCCATCTCTACCAACTCTGACATCAACTCATCCTGGGAATTCTTCCAAAGTAAATTGCTCTCTCTCATGCACAGATTTATCCCATCTCGTCTTCAGTTGTCATACCCTTCCTCCCGTCCATGGTACACGGAATCTTGTGGTGAGGCTGTTGCCCAGAAACAACTTGCCTTCGTCTCCTGGAAAGCAAATCCAACGGAAGGAAATCTCATTTCCTTTCACAAAGCCCGAAACAAGTGTGTGTCCACCCTCAGGAGAGCCAGGAAACAATATCTCTCCGTTCTCAAGACCGAACTCTCTTATCTGTCTCCCTCTTCCAAATCCTGGTGGCGTCTGGTCAAATCCGTTTCTGGTGTTTGTTCCCCCTCCATCCCCTCCCTTACCTCAAACGGCTACACAGCTGACTCCGCACGTGAAAAAGCTGAATGCCTCAACTCTGTGTTTGCCTCTAAATCTTGTGTCCCAAACCCATCCCTCTCTGTACCCACCATACCCAGTCGTACCCTGCTGCTCCTGGACTCCGTGTCCTTTCCTCCTGACAAGGTGGAAAAGTTTCTGTCAACCCTCGACTCTGATTCTGCAACTGGACCCGACGGCATCAGCCCACGGGTCCTAAAATCCTGCTCTGCTGCTCTATCTCACCCTCTCTCTGTTCTCTTCACCCTCTCTTTTGCTCAAGGTCAACTGCCATCTGCTTGGAAATCAGCCAACATCACCGCTTTGCACAAAAAAGGTGCAAAAACAGATCCTAGCAACTACAGACCAATCAGCCTTCTCCCAATTATCAGCAAAGTCATAGAATCCATCATTGCTTCGGATATGAAATCTTTCCTCTTCTCCAATGGCTTGATCTCTGATCATCAATTTGGTTTCAGACCAGGTCACTCTACTCTGGACATGCTGCTTCTGCTGTCTCAACAATGGATGGAGGTCCTCAATGCCAAACAGGAAATTAGAGCTGTCTCCCTCGACATATCACGTGCCTTCGACACGGTCTGGCACCCCGCTCTGCTCACCAAACTCTCCTCCTTTGGTATCCATGGAAATCTCCACGCATGGCTGGCGGACTTCCTCTCTAGTCGTCGTCAACGTGTGGCCCTGAATGGGTTTCTCTCATCTCCTCTTCCTGTTCAGGCTGGAGTTCCCCAAGGCAGTGTTCTGGGCCCCGTGCTTTTTCTGGTCTTCATCAATGATCTCTCTGACTCTCTCGAAAATCCTCTCTATCTCTTTGCTGATGACTCCACTCTCTGCCGCTCCATTCCTCTTCCCTCAAATCGGCAGTCTGCTGCCTCCTCACTCTCTGAAGACCTGGACAAAATCACAGACTGGTCAAACAAGTGGAACATGTCTTTCAATCCTGACAAATCTCACACTCTTACTATGTCTCTCCGAAAAGATCGACTGGACAACCCTCCCATCTACTTTCTCAACAATCCTCTCCAAGAAGTTCTGTCGCTCAAGATTTTGGGTCTCACTATCTGCCATGATCTTTCTTGGGAAAACCACATTTCCAAGCTGGCCTCCAAAGCCAGTCGCCGACTGGGCATCCTCCGTCGTGCGAGGTCCTTCCTCGGCACACCTGAGCTCCTCACCACATACAAGGCTTTCATCCGCAGCTCAATGGAATACTGTTCTCCCCTATGGGCCGGTGCTCCTGCCTCACACCTAGCTCGGCTTCACGCTGTTGAAACCAAAGCTTTCAGAATTATTGGAATCTCCCGCGATGAAGCTATCTCTGAGGGCCTTTCACTCACTCACCGCAGGCAGGTAGGTGGTCTTTCTGTCTTCTACCGACTCCTCTCCGGCCTTGCACCCCCAGCTCTCTCTGTGCTCTGTCCCCCAAATATTCCTACAGGTCGCACAAGATCTGCCAGCAACCCTCTGATGGTTAAACTGCCGAAATCTCGGCTCTCTGCTCACCTTCACTCTTTCATTCCTCTTTTCTCCCGCCTTTGGAACAAACTCCCTCACTCCCTTCAATCCCACTCCTCCCTCCAGGTCTTTAAAACAGCTGTTCACCACCATCTCTTATCTTCCCCCATCCAAAACCTTGATCTTTTCTACCCCCGCTAATTCACCCCAGATCCACCTTGTTTGAAATTCCAACTTCTTTCCTGGAAGTCCTGGCAGTGTCCATATGTTTTATACCTCTCCCACCGCCCCCTTCCCATGCCCCCCCCCCAAAGCCCTCGCCCTCTCTCAGATCTCTCGATGTCTCCATGTCTCTCGGTCCCTGCTCTCAAATGTTGTGTTTGTGTCCTTCCCCCTCTCTCCCCATCTTGTCTACCGCTCCCGATGTTATATGTTTTATGTGTCGGTTTGTCTTTCTGTGTGATTAATGTTCGCTCTTTCACGAGCCTCGATCTTGTATACAAAAAAAAAAAAAAAAAGTTGCATAAAACTTGTTGCGTGTCATAAACAATGTTCACTTGTGTCAACACACACAGACAGTTTTTTTCCGCTCGCTATACATTCAGAAATCTTGATTCATGAAAATGATATATCATTTGCATATTCATATAATTTATGGAAATATGAAACATGTTGCACCCAGAACAATAATTGAACATCATGAATTGCAGCTAGAGAAACATTTTTTTTTCATACACTTTTCATGTAACCTCATGTATGTACACTCAGAGACCTTTCAACCTTTCTCACTGACCAATCATCTCTCTTTTTATACCTCACCCCACCCTGAACCGCTTTCCTTTTCTCACTCTTTTCACCTCTTCTTATGTTTACAATATTTCATTTCACCCCAAAAAACCCCACCACACCTCCACCTTGCCTACTAGCATGCACAAGTGCCCTAAAAATTAGACACGTATTAGACTGTACAATAAAAATTGTTTTCAGCATAACAAATTACTCGTTGTTTTTTTCCTTAGTCTCCATCAAGTCAATAAGATTAAAGCATGTGAGGCATGTTATTTTCATGGAATAGTAAAACTGAGAAAGCAACAACCATGAGATGTTTTGGAGATTTATCATTCTATTTTTAACTCATAATTCCGACTCCAACACACCAATGTAGGCTCTTTGTGGACCGATTCTTGTTGTAGATTTCGTGTAGACGCCATTGATTGACACTCAATAATCTGTTCTGCTATGCCGTGCAGGACAGAGAGGATGTTGTGCAGGTGTTCAAAACCAGCTCCTGATGTCGAGGCACCACCCTGATCAAGAGAGAAAAAAAAGTCAGGAAACACTTGGTGAAGGGGTACTTATGCACCAGCCGAGCCATTGCGGGAGAAAGAAAGGAACAGAGCGAGAGCATTGGTGGGTGAAGGGAGTTGCATTTTTATTGGATTTTTGGAGCGAGCAGAAAGTTGCAGGACTGGATTGGTAACCTCAGAGTGGAATTCCAGCGATGGGTATTCCAATCCACAAAATCCCTGACTCGCATTTTAACGCATTTAAGACTTCGAAATGCAATCACTTTCAGTGACTGATGCTCAGCATTTTGGAACTTCACACTGACACCAGGCATTTCACAAAGTTGTTACCTAATAAGGTATGTTTAATGAAGTCGTTTATCATAACAAAGTAGATTTGCACCTGGGTTTATTTTCTTCTCACCCATAAAGGTTCTGTCTGGATGAGAGCATGAATAGCCATAGGCCTGGTTAAATGATGGTGAAAATTATACAATATTTGTAATATTTATTTATTGTCAACAAATTAGATTGATGTAATGATGTATGGACGTTAAGGAATAAGGTAAATCAATGCTATTAATCCTATTATTTTTGATACATCTATCTATAATTCCAGTAATCTCTCTGTGTGTGTGTGTGTCTGTGTGTGTGTGTGTGTGTGTGTGTGTGTGTGTGTGTGTTTGTCTGTGACCGCTGTTTCTCGACAACCACGGGTCCGATCTAATTGAAACTTGCCAGATATATTGCTGGGCACCTGAGGATGTGCCTTTTCAAGGTTTCATATTAATCGGAGAAGTAGTTACCGAGCTATGGCGATTTATTTACCAAACTAATCACAGAACAGGTTGCGGGGTAGGCCAGCCAATCACAGAACACGTTGTTGCGTAGGCGTGGCCGATGTGAGAGCGCGTGCGCGGATAGTAATTCGAGGCGTAGCGGGCGCCATTTGGAGGAGCTGGGAGGACTCAGTCGTGATAGAGTGAGCCTGAGTGAGTATATCAAGACAAGAACAAGATCTAGAAGGAGGTATGTACGGTGCGATTCATATAATATATTGTTTAGTTGGGTATGAGGAATGAGGTATGCGAATGAGGAATGAGGAATGAGGAAATGCGAATGAGGAATGAGGAATGAGAAAATGCGAATGAGGAATGAGGAAAGAGGTATGAGGAATTTGGGGTCGGAATGGGTGATCGGCCTGGGTGACTGGGTCTCGACTAGATGCTGGGCCGCACCAAGGAACGGGCACCCACGTACGGACACGTCCTAGTATTAAAAAATTCAAACAAAGTTGAACACTGATTATATGTATGTGTAATCAAACACCTTTTCATTATTTCAATTTTTCCTCCAAGGGAGTATTGTCCAATAATCTCTTCTAAGTATTTTAGCTTATTGAATGAAACAAAATGCATGAAATGAGAAACAATATTTTCTTGCACGAACTCACATAATTTCTATCCTTTGTAATTCAAACAGAACAGAAATACTGAAAAGTTGCATAAAACTTTTTGCGATAATACTCATATAATAATATTTAAATAATATAATACTTTTCATACGAGCCATATAATGCTTTTCTTTCTTTAATATACGAATAGAATGCTCACGGAGAATTTTGTAGCTATGAATATTCAGGTAAGGAAAGGACATTGGGACACTTCAGTGTAATTTTGCATGAATTACTACTAAATTAGTTGGAAAAGGATAAAATCTATACGACATGCAACTAGAGAGTTCATAGAACACATTACCCCATGCTGTATTTAGAAACAAGAACATGGGCGGGGTCTAAGAGTGGCAGATGGAATTGGTCGTGATGATGTAAAATTCCGTAATATTTTGTCCAACTACTGCTAACGGAAGGGTTTTGAAAGTGCGAAAAAGGCGATTTGTGTTCGTGTTCAAATATATAATTCAATTGTAATAAAATTGAGATGTCAAGCGTCGTATAAAAAATAAATTCAAGAAGTTCACTGCCGTTGAAGGAGTGTCTTTTACAGCACCTCACATTACATGAACTAGAACGGCACTCATACCTCCGCCTGGTTGGCCATATCACTCAATGTTGAAGAATCACGTAAAAATTTATATTATCTGGATCCGGATCCAGATCTTCACCAAAATTGAATCGATTTTTCCTTGTCACACACAACCTCTCCACCAAGTTTCGTCCAAATCCGTCCACAACTTTTTGAGATATCCTGCTATGTATCGTTTTTGGTCCTATCTCCCAATGGTGAAGAATAACTTTAAAATTCTAGTAGCCGGATCCGAATCCGGATCTTCATTAAAATCTAATCATTTCGTCCTTGTCACATACACCAAATTTCGTCCGAATCCGTCCACAACTTTATATAAAATATCCTCTTCACAGACAAACAAACAGACAAACAGACAGAAAGACAGACAAGTGTGAAAACATAACCTCCATCCACCTTCGGTGGCGGATCAAGAATGAGTTCTCTTACAATGAAGTTCCTCATCGTTATCTGAAGTGCAGGAGCCCCCAAACCCACTCCCACCTCCCCCCCCTGGTCAAAGCCTGTGCTATTATTAGCGACTTATGGTTGTTTGGCCATGCACTGACCCTTGTAAATGGGTTAAGCATGGCCATGTAAAATAAATATGCCCAATGTGAAGCATCAAATAGGGAACCTAATCCAGAAAACGGTGCCAAATTATACAATAATAACTTGAATATGGTACATGTCATTGCAATCAAATATTTGTGTAATGCTACAAAATTATCCCACAACTTAGAAGCACTCGAGAATGCACTCGATCTCAATCTTAGAAGCATTTGCAGCTTAATTCAAAGTGAAACAAGCGTTACGCCTAGGTCCCCCGTCGGTGAAGTAATGCGAGTTGACAAAGTGGAAGACGCAAGGCGGCCATTCCTGGATTTTGATGTGGCGACCCAATTTTCAATAGCGTTCTCCCTTATGCGTAGCTACACCCACACACCAGATTAGAAGTTAGTAGTTCGTTTATTTTTCAAGATATTCCGCTCACAAGGTTCAGACATACATGGCGGCGGCCATCTTGGATTTTGACGTGGCGACCCAATTTTCAATAGCGTTCTTCCTTATGCGTCGGTACACCCACACACGAGATTAGAAGTTGGTAGTCGTTTATTTTTCAAGATATTTCGCTCAACAAGGTTCAGACATATATATGGTGGCGGCCATCTTGGATTTTGACGTGGCGACCCAATTTTCAATAGATTTCTTCCTTATGCCTGGATACATCCACACACCAGATTAGAAGTTGGAACTTCGCTTATTTTTCAAGATATTCCGCTCACAAGCTTCAGACATACATGGCGTCAGACATACATGGCGGCGGCCATCTTGGATTTTGAGGTGGGTTGCACCCACACACCAAATTCGAATGCGGTCCTTCGCTTACGCATGCACGCATGCATGAATGCACGCACGCACGCCCCCACTCACGCACGGACGGACGGACGGACACACGGACGCAAGGGAAAACCGTA
The DNA here is from genome assembly GCF_964187855.1 of Myxine glutinosa. Classification (NCBI taxonomy): domain Eukaryota; kingdom Metazoa; phylum Chordata; class Myxini; order Myxiniformes; family Myxinidae; genus Myxine; species Myxine glutinosa. Next base: position 61,323,675 of record NC_136268.1, on the reverse strand, counting down.
GTCCCCCGTTCGCTCCACGGTGCGACGGGGGACAACTAGGAGATTCATTTTTGAACTTCCATTAACTTTATAATTGCTTTGGGTTTCAGGACTGTATGAATTAAACCACTAATTGTGAGTCACGTGCTCTCATACAATGTATTTACACAATAAACCTCATATTACACAACTATGTCTGCTATACACTTGGACTGCATTTCAGCACAAGGATTTAACAACCATGGGATTGAGGACAGGTCAGGATTTGAAACAACTTGGGAATTAAAATCTTTCACGTGGCACTGCAAGTCTGAGAATCAGCATTCCAATAGAAGTCACATGTACTACTGTTTTTATGCAAATGAGGTTAAAATGACGTCAACCCAAAGAAAGAATCATGACCTTTTTTTTTACAATGTCTAATACCCTGGGTAACTTATGAATGCTTGCTTCTAATTGGTGGAGAAAAGCTGATGATAAAATAACATTTCTGGCCTACTAACCAGGAAATCCAGCACTTTATGGGTTAACCATTAAGCCAACACCTGGCTATTGTCAGAAAGTAAGGCATGCGCACAACTGCCGACACGGTTGAAGCCCTCTCAATTAGGGGCATTTAGCCTTTCTAAACAAAGCCATATTGCCTCACCTGTCTGGCATTGCTCATCTTGTCTCTTTCATCAACCCTGAGTGTTGGAAGCACCATATTCAAATATCCTTCCCACTCCTGAATGATATCATCAGGGTTTGAGACCATTCTCTCCTTCATACAAGTTTTCTTTGGGGCATTCATCATTTCTCCGTCCATGGACCCAAACTCAAGGCGCTGCCTCTCCAATTGGCAAGTTTTCCAAGCCCAGTAATATGAGGAGCTTTCTGGGTAAACGCATTTGCTATCAGGTTCCTGTTGCCAAAAGACTTCAGGAACACTCTTGCTTCGAGTTCCATTTTCAGCTAAACCTGGCTTGAGTTGTGGGGGGCTGGAGGATAAAGTTCTGAATAGGGGTCTGCGAAAGGTAGTGTCTCTCATGTCCTTTGTGGAATTGTGCAGGAACGGCTTGTGCACCTGGGTCTTGTCTCTATCGTTCTTCCAGAATGGGAGCGTGCCTCTTCCTAGCTTGTGAAAAAGTGAGGGATGCGTTTTTTGAGACGAGACTTGTTGGTTAGATGGAAAGGAAGAGTCGCACAGCATCTTGCGACTCATTGTCTTGCACATCGAGTCATTGTCAGACTTGTTTTTCTCCCGATGAGCAGGTCCGCTCGTGCAGAAGCTGTTCCATGAATAGTACGATTTCATTTTGGCTGCTGTGTTTTGGATCTTTGGTGGCTTTGAGGTGACGAGAGGTATCCAGTGAGGAAGATGTGAGGTTTGGGTACTCGAAGACGGAGTTGGAACGTGACCGGAGTCCACCGAGAGGGATCGGTTTCTGCTCAGGACAAAGTGGTTCGTAGAAATAGTCAGGGACATCTCACTATCCGAAGGTGCTAGGCCTGAATCTTGGAATAAGTGTTTCAGGCATAAGTCTCTTTTGCTCCTTTTCAACTGCCCTTTATGGCATGCAACTTCCTTCCTCGCGTTATCGTCCATTTTTACACCATCTTCTTTGAAGCTTGTGAGATAAAAACCCCGCAGTTGATCTGCATCATCTTTATGGCTGCGATTGGTCTGAGTAACCAAAGGCAAATTGATGCTTGAAACACAACATTGTTTGCTTTGTGAAACATCATCCTCTTGAAGCTTATTGCCCAGGTTTTTTGTTTTGTCACAATTCTGCTGAATCGCTTTCTTTAAACATGTCGGCGATTTTGCACTTTCCACTGCTTCAGACACAGTGTGGGTCCCTTTATTCATGAATCTGATGGACTTCAAGAAAACTCCACTGGAATCCACGTCACCTGTGGGTAGAACAATACAAATGATTTCATTCAAGAAAAAATAACTTACCATTTTTTTAAGATTACCCCCTTTTTTACATCCCCTCATGAGCCCGACGACGTGAGTGTTGACGTTGTTGCAGCAAAATAAGTTGAAGCTTATTACTATTACTTGTCATTCCAATTTGTTGCTTGGATTGCTGAATCCATCTTTAAAATTTCATTTTGGTGACTAACTTATGTTTCAAGATAAACTTCTGCGAAAGTTCTTGGCTTGACTTGTGTACATCATTTTGTATCATGCATCCAGATTTTGGGAATATTTGCGCTGCACATTGCAGTGACCTGGTAATAGATGGGGTTTGTGGGGGCGGGGGTGTGAGGGGAAGGAGGCAATCCTAGAGTGCAGTCTCACCCCACCCACTCAACGCCCCTCCCATCAAAAACGTATTGAAATAATCTCATCCATCTTTGAAAGAAACGGTTCATTTTAGCATTTTCAATGTGAATTGGGCAAAGCCGAGAAACAAATGAAACACTTCAGAATTACCCTTCAGAATCACCCTTTAAAATTACCCTTTAGAATTACCCTTTCGAATTACTCTTTAGAATCACCGTTAGAATTACCCTTTAGAATCACCCTTTAGAATTACTCTTTAGAATTACTCTTTAGAATTACTCTTTAGAATCACCGTTAGAATTACCCTTTAGAATCACCCTTTAGAATTACTCTTTAGAATCACCCTTAGAATTACCCTTTAGAATTACTCTTTAGAATCACCCTTTAGAATTACCCTTTAAAATTACCCTTTAGAATTACCCTTTAGAATTACCCTTTGGAATTACCCTTTAGAATTACCCTTTGGAATTACCCTTTAGAATTACCCTTTGGAATTACCCTTTAGAACCCTCTAGAATTACCCCTTAGAACCATATAGAATTACACTTTAGAACCCTCTAGAATTACACTTTGGAACCATTTAGAATTACACTTTAGAACCCTCTAGAATTACACTGTAGAACCATTTAGAATTACACTTTATAACCCTTAATAATTACACTTTAGAACCCTTTAGAATTACACTTTAGAACCCTCAAGAATTACACTTTACAACCCTCTAGAATCACACTTTAGAACCCTCTAGAATTACACTGTAGAACCATTTAGAATCACACTTTAGAACCCTCTAGAATCACACTGTAGAACCATTTAGAATCACACTTTAGAACCCTTAATAATTACACTTTAGAACCCTATAGAATTACACTTTAGAACCCTCGAGAATTACACTTTAGAACCCTTAATAATTACACTATAGACCCCTTTAGAAATACACTTTAGAACCCTCTAGAATTACCCCTTAGAACCATATAGAATTACACTTTAGAACCCTCTAGAATTACACTTTGGAACCATTTAGAATCACACTTTAGAACCCTCTAGAATTACACTGTAGAACCATTTAGAATCACACTTTAGAACCCTCTAGAATTACACTTTAGAACCATTTAAAATTACACTTTAGAACCCTTTAGAATTACACTTTAGAACCCTCAAGAATTACACTTTACAACCCTCTAGAATCACACTTTAGAACCCTCTAGAATTACACTGTAGAACCATTTAGAATCACACTTTAGAACCCTCTAGAATTACACTTTAGAACCATTTAAAATTACACTTTAGAACCCTTTAGAATTACACTTTAGAACCCTCAAGAATTACACTTTACAACCCTCTAGAATCACACTTTAGAACCCTCTAGAATTACACTGTAGAACCATTTAGAATCACACTTTAGAACCCTCGAGAATTACACTTTAGAACCATTTAGAATTACACTTTAGAACCCTCTAGAATCACACTTTAGAACCCTCTAGAATCACACTTTAGAACCCTCTAGAATTACACTGCAGAACCACTTAGAATTACACTTTAGAACCCTCTAGAATCACACTTTAGAACTTTTTAGAATTACACTTTAGAACCCTCTAGAATCACACCTTAGAACCCTCTAGAATCACACTTTAGAACCATTTAAAATTACACTTAGAACCCTCTAAAATCACTTTAGAACCCTCTATAATCACACTTTAGAACCCTCTAGAATTACACTTTAGAACCATTTAAAATTACACTTTAGAACCCTCTAAAATCACACTTTAGAACCCTCTAGAATCACACTTTAGAATTACACATTAGAACCCTCTAGAATTACACTTTAGAACCATTTAAAATTACACTTTAGAACTCTCTAGAATTACACTTTAGAACCCTTTAGAACCCTCTGATAATCCTCTGAATTACACTTTAGAACCCTCTGAATTACACTTTAGAACCCTCTAGAATTACACTTTAGAACCCTCTGAATTACACTTTAGAACCATTTATAATTACACTTTAGAACCCTCTAGAATCACACTTTAGAACCCTCGAGAATTACACTTTAGAACCATTTAAAATTATACTTTAGAACTCTCTAGAATCACACTTTAGAACCCTCTAGAATTACACTTTAGAACCCTCTAGAATTACACTTTAGAACCATTTAAAATTACACTTTAGAACTCTCTAGAATCACACTTTAGAACCCTCTAGAATTACACTTTAGAACTCTCTAGAATTACATTTTAGAACCATTTAATATTACACTTTAGAACTCTCTAGAATCACACTTTAGAACCCTCTAGAATTACACGTTAGAACCATTTAAAATTACACTTTCGAACTCTCTAGAATCACACTTTAGAACCCTCTAAAATTACACTTTAGAACCATTTAGAATTACACTTTAGAACCCTTTAGAACCCTCTGAGAATCCTCTGAATTACACTTTAGAACCCTCTGAATTACACTTTAGAACCCTCTAGAATTACACTTTAGAACCCTCTGAATTACACTTTAGAACCCTCTGAATTACACTTTAGAACCCTCTAGAATTACACTTTAGAACCCTCTGAATTACACTTTAGAACCCTCTGAATTACACTTTAGAACCCTCTAGAATTACACTTTAGAACCCTCTGAATTACACTTTAGAACCCTCTAGAATTACACTTTAGAACCCTCTGAATTACACTTTAGAACCATTTAGAATTACACTTTAGAACCCTCTAGAATTACACTTTAGAACCCTCTAGAATTACACTTTAGAACCCTCTGAATTACACTTTAGAACCCTCTAGAATCACACTTTAGAACCCTCTAGAATTACACTTTAGAACCATTTAAAATTACACTTTAGAACTCTCTAGAATCACACTTTAGAACCCTCTGAATTACACTTTAGAACCATTTAGAATTACACTTTAGAACCCTTTAGAACCCTCTGAGAATCCTCTGAATTACACTTTATAACCCTCGAGAATTACACTTTAGAACCCTCTGAATTACACTTTAGAACCCTCTAGAATTACTTTAGAACCCTCTGAATTACACTTTAGAACCCTCTAGAATCACACTTTAGAACCCTCTGAATTACACTTTAGAACCATTTAGAATTACACTTTAGAACCCTTTAGAACCCTCTGAGAATCCTCTGAATTACACTTTATAACCCTCTAGAATTACACTTTAGAACCCTCTGAATTACACTTTAGAACCCTCTAGAATTACACTTTAGAACCCTCTAGAATTACACTTTAGAACCCTCTGAATTAGACTTTAGAACCCTCTGAATTACACTTTAGAACCCTCTGAATTAGACTTTAGAACCCTCTGAATTAGACTTTAGAACCCTCTGAATTAGACTTTAGAACCCTCTGAATTAGACTTTAGAACCCTCTGAATTACACTTTAGAACCCTCTGAATTAGACTTTCGAACCCTCTAGAATTACACTTTAGAACCCTCTAGAATTACACTTTAGAACCCTCTGAATTAGACTTTAGAACCCTCTGAATTACACTTTAGAACCCTCTGAATTAGACTTTAGAACCCTCTGAATTAGACTTTAGAACCCTCTGAATTAGACTTTAGAACCCTCTGAATTAGACTTTAGAACCCTCTAGAATTACACTTTAGAACCCTCTGAATTAGACTTTAGAACCCTCTGAATTAGACTTTAGAACCCTCTGAATTAGACTTTAGAACCCTCTGAATTAGACTTTAGAACCCTCTGAATTAGACTTTAGAACCCTCTGAATTAGACTTTCGAACCCTCTAGAATTACACTTTAGAACCCTCTGAATTAGACTTTAGAACCCTCTGAATTAGACTTTAGAACCCTCTGAATTAGACTTTAGAACCCTCTGAATTACACTTTAGAACCCTCTGAATTACACTTTAGAACCCTCTGAATTAGACTTTAGAACCCTCTGAATTACACTTTAGAACCCTCTGAATTACACTTTAGAACCCTCTGAATTAGACTTTAGAACCCTCTGAATTACACTTTAGAACCCTCTGAATTACACTTTAGAACCCTCTGAATTAGACTTTAGAACCCTCTGAATTACACTTTAGAACCCTCTGAATTACACTTTCGAACCCTCTGAATTACACTTTAGAACCCTCTGAATTACACTTTAGAACCATTTAGAATTACACTTTAGAACCCTTTAGAACCCTCCGAGAATCCTCTGAATTACACTTTATAACCCTCTAGAATTACACTTTAGAACCCTCTGAATTACACTTTAGAACCCTCTAGAATTACACTTTAGAACCCTCTAGAATTACACTTTAGAACCCTCTGAATTAGACTTTAGAACCCTCTGAATTACACTTTAGAACCCTCTGAATTAGACTTTAGAACCCTCTGAATTAGACTTTAGAACCCTCTGAATTAGACTTTAGAACCCTCTGAATTACACTTTCGAACCCTCTGAATTACACTTTCGAACCCTCTGAATTAGACTTTAGAACCCTCTGAATTACACTTTCGAACCCTCTGAATTACACTTTCGAACCCTCTAGAATTACACTTTAGAACCCTCTAGAATTACACTTTAGAACCCTCTGAATTAGACTTTAGAACCCTCTGAATTACACTTTAGAACCCTCTGAATTAGACTTTAGAACCCTCTGAATTAGACTTTAGAACCCTCTGGAATTACACTTTAGAACCCTCTGAATTAGACTTTAGAACCCTCTGAATTAGACTTTAGAACCCTCTGAATTAGACTTTAGAACCCTCTGAATTAGACTTTCGAACCCTCTAGAATTACACTTTAGAACCCTCTGAATTAGACTTTAGAACCCTCTGAATTAGACTTTAGAACCCTCTGAATTAGACTTTAGAACCCTCTGAATTAGACTTTCGAACCCTCTGAATTACACTTTCGAACCCTCTGAATTAGACTTTAGAACCCTCTGAATTAGACTTTAGAACCCTCTGAATTACACTTTAGAACCCTCTGAATTACACTTTAGAACCCTCTGAATTAGACTTTAGAACCCTCTGAATTACACTTTAGAACCCTCTGAATTACACTTTAGAACCCTCTGAATTAGACTTTAGAACCCTCTGAATTAGACTTTCGAACCCTCTGAATTAGACTTTAGAACCCTCTGAATTAGACTTTAGAACCCTCTGAATTAGACTTTAGAACCCTCTGAATTAGACTTTAGAACCCTCTGAATTAGACTTTAGAACCCTCTGAATTAGACTTTAGAACCCTCTGAATTAGACTTTAGAACCCTCTGAATTAGACTTTAGAACCCTCTGAATTAGACTTTAGAACCCTCTGAATTAGACTTTCGAACCCTCTAGAATTAGACTTTAGAACCCTCTGAATTAGACTTTAGAACCCTCTGAATTAGACTTTAGAACCCTCTGAATTACACTTTAGAACCCTCTGAATTACACTTTAGAACCCTCTAGAATTACACTTTAGAACCCTCTGAATTACACTTTAGAACCCTCTAGAATTACACTTTAGAACCCTCTGAATTACACTTTAGAACCATTTAGAATTACACTTTAGAACCCTCTAGAATTACACTTTAGAACCCTCTAGAATTACACTTTAGAACCCTCTGAATTACACTTTAGAACCCTCTAGAATCACACTTTAGAACCCTCTAGAATTACACTTTAGAACCATTTAAAATTACACTTTAGAACTCTCTAGAATCACACTTTAGAACCCTCTGAATTACACTTTAGAACCATTTAGAATTACACTTTAGAACCCTTTAGAACCCTCTGAGAATCCTCTGAATTACACTTTATAACCCTCGAGAATTACACTTTAGAACCCTCTGAATTACACTTTAGAACCCTCTAGAATTACTTTAGAACCCTCTGAATTACACTTTAGAACCCTCTAGAATCACACTTTAGAACCCTCTGAATTACACTTTAGAACCATTTAGAATTACACTTTAGAACCCTTTAGAACCCTCTGAGAATCCTCTGAATTACACTTTATAACCCTCTAGAATTACACTTTAGAACCCTCTGAATTACACTTTAGAACCCTCTAGAATTACACTTTAGAACCCTCTAGAATTACACTTTAGAACCCTCTGAATTAGACTTTAGAACCCTCTGAATTACACTTTAGAACCCTCTGAATTAGACTTTAGAACCCTCTGAATTAGACTTTAGAACCCTCTGAATTAGACTTTAGAACCCTCTGAATTAGACTTTAGAACCCTCTGAATTACACTTTAGAACCCTCTGAATTAGACTTTCGAACCCTCTAGAATTACACTTTAGAACCCTCTAGAATTACACTTTAGAACCCTCTGAATTAGACTTTAGAACCCTCTGAATTACACTTTAGAACCCTCTGAATTAGACTTTAGAACCCTCTGAATTAGACTTTAGAACCCTCTGAATTAGACTTTAGAACCCTCTGAATTAGACTTTAGAAACCTCTAGAATTACACTTTAGAACCCTCTGAATTAGACTTTAGAACCCTCTGAATTAGACTTTAGAACCCTCTGAATTAGACTTTAGAACCCTCTGAATTAGACTTTAGAACCCTCTGAATTAGACTTTAGAACCCTCTGAATTAGACTTTCGAACCCTCTAGAATTACACTTTAGAACCCTCTGAATTAGACTTTAGAACCCTCTGAATTAGACTTTAGAACCCTCTGAATTAGACTTTAGAACCCTCTGAATTACACTTTAGAACCCTCTGAATTACACTTTAGAACCCTCTGAATTAGACTTTAGAACCCTCTGAATTACACTTTAGAACCCTCTGAATTACACTTTAGAACCCTCTGAATTAGACTTTAGAACCCTCTGAATTACACTTTAGAACCCTCTGAATTACACTTTAGAACCCTCTGAATTAGACTTTAGAACCCTCTGAATTACACTTTAGAACCCTCTGAATTACACTTTCGAACCCTCTGAATTACACTTTAGAACCCTCTGAATTACACTTTAGAACCATTTAGAATTACACTTTAGAACCCTTTAGAACCCTCCGAGAATCCTCTGAATTACACTTTATAACCCTCTAGAATTACACTTTAGAACCCTCTGAATTACACTTTAGAACCCTCTAGAATTACACTTTAGAACCCTCTAGAATTACACTTTAGAACCCTCTGAATTAGACTTTAGAACCCTCTGAATTACACTTTAGAACCCTCTGAATTAGACTTTAGAACCCTCTGAATTAGACTTTAGAACCCTCTGAATTAGACTTTAGAACCCTCTGAATTACACTTTCGAACCCTCTGAATTACACTTTCGAACCCTCTGAATTAGACTTTAGAACCCTCTGAATTACACTTTCGAACCCTCTGAATTACACTTTCGAACCCTCTAGAATTACACTTTAGAACCCTCTAGAATTACACTTTAGAACCCTCTGAATTAGACTTTAGAACCCTCTGAATTACACTTTAGAACCCTCTGAATTAGACTTTAGAACCCTCTGAATTAGACTTTAGAACCCTCTGGAATTACACTTTAGAACCCTCTGAATTAGACTTTAGAACCCTCTGAATTAGACTTTAGAACCCTCTGAATTAGACTTTAGAACCCTCTGAATTAGACTTTCGAACCCTCTAGAATTACACTTTAGAACCCTCTGAATTAGACTTTAGAACCCTCTGAATTAGACTTTAGAACCCTCTGAATTAGACTTTAGAACCCTCTGAATTAGACTTTCGAACCCTCTGAATTACACTTTCGAACCCTCTGAATTAGACTTTAGAACCCTCTGAATTAGACTTTAGAACCCTCTGAATTACACTTTAGAACCCTCTGAATTACACTTTAGAACCCTCTGAATTAGACTTTAGAACCCTCTGAATTACACTTTAGAACCCTCTGAATTACACTTTAGAACCCTCTGAATTAGACTTTAGAACCCTCTGAATTAGACTTTCGAACCCTCTGAATTAGACTTTAGAACCCTCTGAATTAGACTTTAGAACCCTCTGAATTAGACTTTAGAACCCTCTGAATTAGACTTTAGAACCCTCTGAATTAGACTTTAGAACCCTCTGAATTAGACTTTAGAACCCTCTGAATTAGACTTTAGAACCCTCTGAATTAGACTTTAGAACCCTCTGAATTAGACTTTAGAACCCTCTGAATTAGACTTTCGAACCCTCTAGAATTAGACTTTAGAACCCTCTGAATTAGACTTTAGAACCCTCTGAATTAGACTTTAGAACCCTCTGAATTAGACTTTAGAACCCTCTGAATTAGACTTTCGAACCCTCTGAATTAGACTTTAGAACCCTCTGAATTAGACTTTAGAACCCTCTGAATTAGACTTTCGAACCCTCTGAATTAGACTTTAGAACCCTCTGAATTAGACTTTAGAACCCTCTGAATTAGACTTTCGAACCCTCTGAATTAGACTTTAGAACCCTCTGAATTACACTTTCGAACCCTCTGAATTACACTTTCGAACCCTCTAGAATTACACTTTAGAACCCTCTAGAATTACACTTTAGAACCCTCTGAATTAGACTTTAGAACCCTCTGAATTACACTTTAGAACCCTCTGAATTAGACTTTAGAACCCTCTGAATTAGACTTTAGAACCCTCTAGAATTACACTTTAGAACCCTCTGAATTAGACTTTAGAACCCTCTGAATTAGACTTTAGAACCCTCTGAATTAGACTTTAGAACCCTCTGAATTAGACTTTCGAACCCTCTAGAATTACACTTTAGAACCCTCTGAATTAGACTTTAGAACCCTCTGAATTAGACTTTAGAACCCTCTGAATTAGACTTTAGAACCCTCTGAATTAGACTTTCGAACCCTCTGAATTACACTTTCGAACCCTCTGAATTAGACTTTAGAACCCTCTGAATTACACTTTAGAACCCTCTGAATTAGACTTTAGAACCCTCTGAATTACACTTTAGAACCCTCTGAATTACACTTTAGAACCCTCTGAATTAGACTTTAGAACCCTCTGAATTAGACTTTCGAACCCTCTGAATTAGACTTTAGAACCCTCTGAATTAGACTTTAGAACCCTCTGAATTAGACTTTAGAACCCTCTGAATTAGACTTTAGAACCCTCTGAATTAGACTTTAGAACCCTCTGAATTAGACTTTAGAACCCTCTGAATTAGACTTTAGAACCCTCTGAATTAGACTTTCGAACCCTCTAGAATTACACTTTAGAACCCTCTGAATTAGACTTTAGAACCCTCTGAATTAGACTTTAGAACCCTCTGAATTAGACTTTAGAACCCTCTGAATTAGACTTTCGAACCCTCTGAATTAGACTTTAGAACCCTCTGAATTAGACTTTAGAACCCTCTGAATTAGACTTTCGAACCCTCTGAATTAGACTTTAGAACCCTCTGAATTAGACTTTAGAACCCTCTGAATTAGACTTTCGAACCCTCTGAATTAGACTTTAGAACCCTCTGAATTACACTTTCGAACCCTCTGAATTACACTTTCGAACCCTCTAGAATTACACTTTAGAACCCTCTAGAATTACACTTTAGAACCCTCTGAATTAGACTTTAGAACCCTCTGAATTACACTTTAGAACCCTCTGAATTAGACTTTAGAACCCTCTGAATTAGACTTTAGAACCCTCTAGAATTACACTTTAGAACCCTCTGAATTAGACTTTAGAACCCTCTGAATTAGACTTTAGAACCCTCTGAATTAGACTTTAGAACCCTCTGAATTAGACTTTCGAACCCTCTAGAATTACACTTTAGAACCCTCTGAATTAGACTTTAGAACCCTCTGAATTAGACTTTAGAACCCTCTGAATTAGACTTTAGAACCCTCTGAATTAGACTTTCGAACCCTCTGAATTACACTTTCGAACCCTCTGAATTAGACTTTAGAACCCTCTGAATTACACTTTAGAACCCTCTGAATTAGACTTTAGAACCCTCTGAATTACACTTTAGAACCCTCTGAATTACACTTTAGAACCCTCTGAATTAGACTTTAGAACCCTCTGAATTAGACTTTCGAACCCTCTGAATTAGACTTTAGAACCCTCTGAATTAGACTTTAGAACCCTCTGAATTAGACTTTAGAACCCTCTGAATTAGACTTTAGAACCCTCTGAATTAGACTTTAGAACCCTCTGAATTAGACTTTAGAACCCTCGAGAATTACACTTTAGAACCCTCTGAATTAGACTTTAGAACCCTCTGAATTAGACTTTAGAACCCTCTGAATTAGACTTTAATTCTGTTACGTGGTCCCCTCGGTGACTACCTGGTCTCGGTGACCCACGGACCGTGAGAGGACCTTCGCCAGCAAGTAGTATTATATATACTAGGGCATGCCCGTACTATATCTATATCTAAAATTATATCCCCCCCTCTATTTACATGAAATGGTTTGGTTCATGAAATGTTTTGGTCCATTCGCAACGCCAAAGCGAACGGCGAACGCTTTACATGAAATGGTTTGGTCCATGAAATGTGTTGGTCCATTCGCAACGCCAAAGCGAACGGCGAACGGCTTGCGAGTACAGTGACAATCCCCCCCCCCCCCCCCCTCTATTTCGATGAAATGGTTTTTATTAGTTTTAAAACATAGTTTAACGCCAACATAGCGGCAACATAGTTTGCAAACGTGAAATAAATGAATACGCTCTCAAATGTGCCATCCGAGGCAGAGTGTGTCCGCCACGTTCGGCACACGCGATAGCTCGCTGCTCTCTGATTGGTTGAATCGTTTTTTGGACATAGCTCGGTAAGTAATTGTCCGATTAATATGAAACCTTGAAAAGGCACATCCTCGGGTCCCCAGCAATATACCTGGCAAGTTTAAAGTATATCGGACCCGTGGTTGTCGAGAAACAGCGGTCACAGGCAAACAAACGTACAAACGTACAAACAAACAAACACACAGAGATTACTGGAATTATAGATAGATGCGCTTTCGCAACGCAATCCCTATGAATTCCACCCAAGAGAAACTGATGTGCAATGATATATTTCCAGGGTAAGGATATCATACGATTTCAATGATACAATCACGGATATTCCCCGAGCAATCAACAACAAACAACCATCAACAATTTCCCATCCACAATCAATTCCCTATATGATTAAGATGGCCATCTTATATATGTGTGTCCACTTCTGTACTCACGACCCCCTTTTGGTCTCTGCCCCTCACAATGTCTCTGGGCCCCTCCTGACCGAGATGCTGGTCGGCGTCGCCGCACTCGGGCGGTTGAACGAACCCCGGGTGGACGTGTTTCCACCGGGCAGGTATCGTACCAGGCACCGCGGCTGCAGCCCCTCGTGGCCACGCGAAGCGGGTACGGTAAAGCAAGCCAAAAGCCCCACGCCGCTTGCAAGGCATGTTAGGCCCCAACGTGCGACCCGTACGCGTCTGTTTAGACGGTGCCGCGAACGGTGCCAGACGCGGGGTCGATGCACGGCCCCACGTCAACTTGACGTCTCCACCGGGTAGGTACACGTCCCGGTAACTCCTCTCGCCAGACGGGCTTCGGAACGCCGCTTTTCCACGCAGCGCAAGGTCGATCCCACCTTTCGTCGGAGCGGGGCGAGGAAGAAGAATACTCGTCGCTTTTCTTCCTCGTGTCTTTTTCTCTTCCGTTTCCGGTCACTTCCGTTTCCGGACACTTTTTCAGAAGGGCTCCTGACCCTCCAACCACAACAACCCTTAATCTACTACACACGGATAAGCAAAGACCTGAATGGTAATTTACATACATTCACATAAATATGTAACACTCCCCCCCTTCAAGAAAGAAAGTTTGAACCCAGCGAAAACTTTCTTTGCCGGCCAATTTGGAGAAACCAACCAGATAACTCAACCCCCCCCCCCCCCCCCAGATTAAATCTGGACAAAGCGTCCGCCACGACATTGTCCCGGCCCCGTACATGTTCAATTTCCAAGTTGAACCCCTGCAAAGCCAAACTCCATCTCATCAACCTCTGATTTTTATTTTTCATTCTTTGAATGAAGGTTAAGGGGTTGTGATCCGTAAAGACCTTTATGGGAAAGGACGTGATTCCTAAATACACCTCATAATGTTGAAGCCCTAGCAGGAGAGCCAGGGTCTCTTTCTCCACGGTGGCATAATTTGCCTGATGTTTATTGAACTTTTTGGAGTAGTAGCACACGGGGTGGTCCACCCCATCCTCATCTTCCTGTAACAAGACCGCTCCAGCCCCCACATCGCTTGCATCTACGGCCAACTTGAAAGGTGCTTGAAAGTCCGGAGCGGTTAGGACCGGAGAGCTCATTAGTATCGCTTTGACATGGGCAAAGGCCGCCTGACATTTGCCATCCCAAACGAATGGGGTCTCCTTTCTCAACAAACTCGTTAAAGGGGCTACCACATCCGAAAAATTCTTACAGAACCGCCGGTACCACCCCGCCATACCTAAGAATCTCATCAGCTCTTTCTTCCCCTTTGGGACTTGGAAGCGATCGATAGCTTCTACCTTGGCGGTCACTGGTTGTACTTGACCCTGCCCTACTACATGGCCGAGGAACACTACCTGTGCTCTTACAAACTCACTCTTGGCTAAGTTGATGGTCAGACCTGCCTCAGACATCGTCTGAAAAAATGCATGGATTTGCTTAATGTGGTCTTCCATGGTCATGGTGTGGATGATTACATCATCCAGATATGCCTCCACCCCCTCCAGGTCTGCAATGAGCCTACTAATCAGTCGTTGAAATGTAGCCGGCCCGTTCTTCAACCCAAAAGGGAGGACCTTGTACTGATATAACCCATTCGGAGTGACCAAAGCTGAGATTTCTTTGGCTCTATCGGTAAGAGGGATCTGCCAATACCCTTTCAGCAAGTCAAATTTGGTAACAAATTTAGCTGGGCCTATTCGATCAATACAGTCGTCAATCCTCGGGAGCGGATAGGAGTCGGTCTTGGTCACTGCATTCACCCGTTTTAAATCTGTACAACACCGGAAGCTGCCATCGGGTTTCGGAACCAACACACATGGGGAGCTCCATTCACTGTTGCTTGGTTCGATGATGTCATTGTCCAACATATATTGCATCTCCTTCCGAAGATACTCCATCTTCACCGGGTTCATCCGATAGGGGTGTTGTTTCACTAGAGTGGCCTCCCCCACCTCGATATCATGATATACTAAGTCCGTACGACCAGGTACATCTGTGAACAAATGTTTAAATTCGAACATTAGGCTGGACAGTTGTCCTTGCTGTTCCCTTGTTAAATGACCTAACTTCTCATCCAAATGACTCAACACTTCGGTGTTCATCAATTTGGGGCAGGCCTGGTCATCCAAGTTATCAAACTTCACACCGGCGTTTCCGTCCATTTTCACCGGTACGACAGGTGAGACAGGAACTACGTCTTCCACCGGTTCCCTCTCATGATATTTCTTCAGTCGGTTGACATGACACAACTATCGTTTTTTCCGTCGGTCGGGAGTGGTCACCACGTAGTCTGTCTCATTCACCCTCTCCTCCACTGCATAAGGACCGAAATATCTAGCCTGGAGGGGCTGACCTGGAACGGGCAGCAATACTAACACCCGGTCCTGAGGACTGAAATTCCTTATCTGCGAGGTCTTGTCATGTCTCTCCTTCATTTTCCCCTGGGCCCTTCTCAAGTTCCGTCGTGCCACCTCACACGCCTTTGCCAATCGGTGTTTCACTGTGGACACATACTCCACCATCGGTGTCCGGGACTCCTGTAGTAACCACTGTTCTTTCACCAATTTCAACGGTCCCCGCACTGCGTGTCCAAACACCAGTTCAAACGGACTGAATCCCAAGGAATCCTGCACGGACTCCCTCGCCGCAAACAACAATAGGGGTATCCCTTCATCCCAATCCTTGGCACATTCAAAACAATACGTTCGGATCATATTCTTTAAAGTCTGGTGAAACCTTTCCAGGGCCCCTTGGCTCTCGGGATGGTAGGCGCTGGATCTTACTTGTTCCACCCCCAACAGGTGTACCACTTGCTGGAACAGTGTGGACATGAAATTGGAACCCTGATCCGATTGGATGATCTTAGGTAGACCAACCCAAGTGAAAAATTTAATCAAGGCCTTTGCAATAACTGCCGCCGTTATTTTCCTCAGAGGTACTGCCTCGGGGAACCTGGTGGATGCGCACATGATGGTCAGTAAGTATTGATGTCCAGCTTTGGTTTTGGGTAAAGGGCCCACACAGTCCACAATGACTCGGCTGAATGGCTCTTCAAAAGCTGGAATTGGCTTTAACGGGGCGGGTGGGATTTTTTGCTTCGGCTTTCCCACCAGCTGACAAGAATGGCAGGACTTGCAGAACTTCGCCACATCCCGTCGCAATCCCGGCCAGAAAAAATGTACCAATATCCGGTCACAGGTCTTGTTCACTCCCAGGTGCCCGGCCCAAGGGGTCTCATGTGCCAAACTCAAGATCTCCTTCCGGTACAGCGGTGGCACCACAATCTGATAGTGAACTTTCCACTCATCGTCTGCGGGCACCTCCGGGGGCCTCCATTTCCTCATTAGGGTTTCCCCCTTCATGAAATACCCCACAGGTATCTTCGTAGCCTCTTCTTCCGTAACGGCTTTCTCAATTAATCTCTGGATCTCCGAGTCTTCGTGTTGTTCTTCCACTAGTCTCCTTCGGACCAGCGCGGTTTGCTCCACTTCGTTCCCCGCGGTCTCCGACGGACACTCCACGTCCCCTTGCGTTCCAGACGCTACCATTTCTCGAACTTCCTGGGAATCCCTCCCCTGGTTATTTCCCTTTTCCGAGTTGTCTTCCCGTACCTCTAAGGGTTCTAACTCCCCCTCTCTTTCTTCCTCCTTCTCTTCCGCGTGCTTTCTACCCATAGCCCGAGTCACTGCACAGGATGGAAAGATCCCCGGAATCTCCATCTCTAACCGAGTGGTGTTATTTTTCTTACTGGGCTTGTCCACCATTATTGGATTACCCGAAACTCGCCCCCCGGCCAAATCATTCCCGATAATAAAAGAGATTCCCTCCACAGGAAGGGTGGCTTGTAAGCCTACGGTGACCGGCCCTGATACCAACTCAGAACTCAACTGGATGACATGAAGCGGAGCTTTAACATAGCCCCCGACCCCCTGTAAAAGCACACTAACCCCAGTTGCCGTCTTCTCCGACAATGGCAAAATGCCCTCCAGCATCAACGATTGGTGGGCTCCTGTGTCCCTCAATACCCTAACTGGCTTCTGGTTACTCGGGTCGCCATCCAGCGACACGAACCCCTCTGAAATGAAATGTTTGTAGCCCTCCTGAACAAGGTTCTCCCGGGACGCCGTACCTTTGACAGGGGAATCTTCCCCCAGCTCTGCTCTCCAAGAATGATTTCTCACACTTGCCAGTGCATTCGGAGTCGCACTAGACTGATTCCGTTCCGGGTTCTCCCTTTTCCGGAGGTAACATTGGGACATCAAGTGTCCAGTTTTATGGCAAAAAGCACAAGTAGGCCCGGGGGAGAACCTCGGGGTCGGCCTTGAGCCCCCCGAAAAATAAGTTTGTCTTGGGCCCGTAGCCCTCTGATTTCTAACAGTTGGGGTATCATAGTTGTCCCCATAATCATCTCGAGGCCGCCGCCAGGTAAGGTCGTTCTCCGCACCGGGTGTTCCATAACTCCCCTGCTGAAGTCTAGGCGAGGAGTTAGGTTTGTGGACCCCTATTCGGTGGGTTAAGGCATAATCATCCGCCATGGTGGCTGCGTCCCACAACTTTGGTACTTTCTTTTCCTGCAGGTACACTTTGATGTCCTCGTGGACACACTGCTGGAATTCCTCCACCAGGATCAAGTCACGCAATGTTTCGAAGTCTTTCCCGACTCCTTTTGACTCACACCACCGATCAAACATGTTTTCTTTCACTCTGGCAAACTCCACATGGGTCTCACTCTCCCTCTTCCTGGCATTCCTGAATTTTTGCCTGTAAGCTTCCGGAACCAACTCATAGGCCTTGAGGATGTGCTTCTTCAGTACCTCATAATCTGCACATTGGTCCATTGGTAGCGCCGAATAAATCTCTTGAGCTTTCCCCACCAGCACACTTTGCACTAGTATGGTCCAGGCCTCCTCCGGCCAGTTTAATTGTCGAGCCACTTTCTCAAAGTGTGGAAAAAATTTCGCGACTTCCTTTTCACTGAACGGTGGAACCAGCCTCACATGTCTGCCCACATCCCAGGTTTTCTGGTTAGGTGTCGACCCCGTCAGCAAGGGTGGTGCGTCTCCCCGTTCTCTCATTAACTCCAGCTCCTTGAATTTAATTTCTTGCTGAAGCTCCATGTCACGTTCCTTTAATTCCCTTTCTGCTTTTCTCTCCTCTGCTTCGAGGTCCCTTGCAGCTCTCCTCTCCTCTGCTTTTCTCCCTTCTAACCTTTCCTGGAGTTCTCGTTCCACTCTCCTTTCCTCTGCTTGTTTCTCTTCTCTCCTCTCTTCTGCTTTCCTTTCTGCTTCTGCTCTTTCTTTTTCTGCTTTCCTTTCTTCTTCTGCTCTTTCCTTTTCTGCTTTCCTTTCTTCTTCTGCTCTTTCCTTTTCTGCTTTCCTTTCTTCTTCTGCTAACCTTTCCTGGAGTTCTCGTTCCACTCTCCTTTCCTCTGCTTGTTTCTCTTCTCTCCTCTCTTCTGCTTTCCTTTCTTCTTCTTTAATCCGTTCCTGGCTCCGTAATTGCAACTCCAGTTTCCGGAGCTCAACGTCTTCTGGTTCTTCGGGTAGCCACTCCCAGGCTAACTCGTCCCATGTTCCTAATCCCACCATAGATTGTATCACCGTGGCCTGCAACTCTGCCTTCCTCAAATTAGTTCGGACCTCCAAGTTAAAATGTTTGGCCAATTTCAAGAGGTCCGACTTTAGTAACGCTCGGAACTGTGCCTCACTCGGTGTTACCGCAAAGTTCTGTGCCACAAACGCCATGGTGACTATCGTTAACACCTGTTAACCTTCACCCAAGACTTTACCCCAATTTCCCCAAAAATTTTCCAATTAATACTTAATTAATAAATTTTAATTAATAAAAATATTATTTTATACAAATACACTTTTAGATCCCGGACGAGCCCCCAATTCTGTTACGTGGTCCCCTCGGTGACTACCTGGTCTCGGTGACCCCCGGACCGTGAGAGGACCTTCGCCAGCAAGTAGTATTATATATATGCGCTTTCGCAACGCAATCCCTATGAATTCCACCCAAGAGAAACTGATGTGCAATGATATATTTCCAGGGTAAGGATATCATACGATTTCAATGATACAATCACGGATATTCCCCGAGCAATCAACAACAAACAACCATCAACAATTTCCCATCCACAATCAATTCCCTGTATGATTAAGATGGCCATCTTATATATGTGTGTCCACTTCTGTACTCACGACCCCCTTTTGGTCTCTGCCCCTCACAATGTCTCTGGGCCCCTCCCGACCGAGATGCTGGTCGGCGTCGCCGCACTCGGGCGGTTGAACGAACCCCGGGTGGACGTGTTTCCACCGGGCAGGTATCGTACCAGGCACCGCGGCTGCAGCCCCTCGTGGCCACGCGAAGCGGGTACGGTAAAGCAAGCCAAAAGCCCCACGCCGCTTGCAAGGCGTGTTAGGCCCCAACGTGCGACCCGTACGCGTCTGTTTAGACGGTGCCGCGAACGGTGCCAGACGCGGGGTCGATGCACGGCCCCACGTCAACTTGACGTCTCCACCGGGTAGGTACACGTCCCGGTAACTCCTCTCGCCAGACGGGCTTCGGAACGCCGCTTTTCCACGCAGCGCAAGGTCGATCCCACCTTTCGTCGGAGCGGGGCGAGGAAGAAGAATACTCATCGCTTTTCTTCCTCGTGTCTTTTTCTCTTCCGTTTCCGGTCACTTCCGTTTCCGGACACTTTTTCAGAAGGGCTCCTGACCCTCCAACCACAACAACCCTTAATCTACTACACACGGATAAGCAAAGACCTGAATGGTAATTTACATACATTCACATAAATATGTAACAGAACCCTCTGAATTAGACTTTCGAACCCTCTAGAATTACACTTTAGAACCCTCTGAATTAGACTTTAGAACCCTCTGAATTAGACTTTAGAACCCTCTGAATTAGACTTTAGAACCCTCTGAATTAGACTTTCGAACCCTCTGAATTAGACTTTAGAACCCTCTGAATTACACTTTCGAACCCTCTGAATTACACTTTCGAACCCTCTGAATTAGACTTTAGAACCCTCTGAATTAGACTTTAGAACCCTCTGAATTAGACTTTAGAACCCTCTGAATTAGACTTTAGAACCCTCTGAATTAGACTTTAGAACCCTCTGAATTAGACTTTCGAACCCTCTGAATTACACTTTCGAACCCTCTGAATTAGACTTTAGAACCCTCTGAATTAGACTTTAGAACCCTCTGAATTAGACTTTAGAACCCTCTGAATTAGACTTTAGAACCCTCTGAATTAGACTTTAGAACCCTCTGAATTAGACTTTAGAACCCTCTGAATTACACTTTAGAACCTTTTAGAATTAACCTCGGTGGGTTAGAAAGGTTCTTTTTCTTCATTTTTGACAGATGGAAGGATGGAAGGAAGGACACAGCCAAATAATTAAGTGGCTTCACTGCTTCAGCGTTTTACTCTCTGCATTATGACAGCAGATGTCACATTATTGCTCGGTATCTTTTGGTGCTCACCTTTGTTTTCAAACTTCAGTACTTGTGAAGACCTTCCGTACCCCCTTTATCTGGACAGTAAAGCTCTCCTTATATTTTGTCTCGTGGTTGTTATCTACAAAATGTCTATACACTCAGATGGCCGTGCAATTGACCATACAAATTAACAAGCAAAAGGTGTGGCACAACATGAAATTGCTCCCAAGTCATACCTTTCCAATGCGGGTCATGCCATGAATTATCTCTGCAATCTCCATTACGATTACAATAGTCATTTGATGCAAACTTGGCGCCAAAAAGCCTAGACAGAACCTTAACACTATGATGTAGAGGACATAAATGAATCAGTTGTTTCAATGAGCCAAAACTAGGTTGCGGAGACAGGGAGATGAAGTTAGAGTTGTGAATACTTGCAAAGCACAAAACAGCCTGCGATGTAACAAGTCTCTGATCATGACGAAGCCTTACAAGTGTTAAGGATCGTTGATTGGATGACAATGTTGATGACAATATTGACGCCTATACTTTTGCCCTCACACTAATATATTAAGTAAGTAAGTAATTAATGTAATGTAGTATATTAAGTAGTAATGTAAGAGTATTATCACTAATATACTAATATATTGTATAACTAGAATCCGGGCACTCGGTAGAGCGCATACCTTCGCCGCAGCTACTGTTCTGTACTTGGCATGGGAGTGTATGCGATGTGAAACTTTATGTGAAATGCGATCGATTTTTAAAAATCAGAATTTGAGCAAATCTGTTTCATTCGTCTGTTAATATGCCTCCCCGATTGACAAATCTGCAATTTGAATTTCATTTGAGGTTGAAATGATTGCGGGAGATCGCGTTATAGTGATGACGTCTTGGATGGACATCCTCTTCTTCAGTCGCTCATAACTTTGAGTGAAATACGATCGAGTTAAAAATAGTCAGAATTTGAGCAAATCTGTTTCATTCGTTTGTTAATATGCCTCATCTATTGTCAAATCTGCAATTATAATTTTTTTTGAGGTTGAAATGATCGCGGGAGATCGCGTTATAGTGATGACGTCCTGGATGGACATCTTCTTCTTCAGTCGCTCATAACTTTGAGTGAAATACGATCGAGTTAAAAATAGTCAGAATTTGAGCAAATCTGTTTCCCAAAATCTAATCAAATGTGTCCCGTATAATAACCAATCATCCCACCAAATTTCATGCAATTCGGTTGAATACTTTTTGAGTTATGCGATTAACATACACACACACAGACATACAAATAAATACACAGCGATCAAAACATAACCTTCCGCTTTTGCGAAGGTAATTATTAATATATCCTCCTGACTTGTTTCTGACATGGCAATGATGATGGTGCTTGTTTAGCATGCAGACGAATGCTACGCTGATAAAATCATTGGGACAGCACACTCTAAATGAACACTCACATATCCTGCACATGCACATTGCTTTACAAAGGTATGTTGTTGTAACGTTTTGAACAACACTGCACTGCGACCTTTGAGGCAATACTATGGTGAGAGCCCGTAGGTATGTGACAACACCTTTGATATTGAATTGCTTCGAGCACAACAACTGATAGTTAGCTATGGTCATGTGGTCATGCTGGAGTCCTGATGTCAGGCTGATTGAACAATTCTTGAATGTCTTGGAAACCTGAGGGCCAAAGTCAGCAGACCATACCACTGAACTACCGCTGAACTTGGACTTGCTATAAATGGAGGTTTAACCATTCGTTTTCACGCTTTCATTGGCTAAGGAGAACAATCCTGGATGGGTCACCACTGCAACACAGGATATTCAAATGGCTCATTCATCCCACTAAGCTCGTACCCAATTTTTCCAGGCAGTCAGACAGAGTAAAAAAAAATGTTATCTGCGCAATTGCGATTGCGATGAATTCAGTGACAAAGTACTGCGAATCGGTAGGTTTGTTTTCAAATTCACATTCTGATTCGTGTTCCGATTCGTGTTCAAAATATAACATTCAATTTAAATGTGTTGTTCCTGGATCATAAACTCACATTTACAGACACACGGACACACGGACAGACGGACATGAACCAGTTGCTTAACCCCGTCTTTTGATCTGCGTGTGAGGGGTAATGAAGGGTGAATACATTTGAGGGAAAGATTAAAATTTATCTCAGCAGTCTGTGGAGTACATTTCAATACTGTTGGTAAAACATTGGTTCAAAGATAATCCATAAACTAATTAAATCAATCCCAATGGAGTTGAGGCAGTTCTCAAAGCAAAAGGGGGTCACACTGGTTTATTGATTATGCGTAGACAGATTTGATGTTTTTCCCATTATAATAACTGTTGTCATAACATTAAATGTTGATGGGAATCCCTTGAAATTGATAGTGCTTTGGTTTCATTTTGCAACGATTTTTTTTTTTTTTTTTTTTACATCCATATATATATTTTGTTGCGGTTTTGTGATTTTATAATAAAAGGTTAATTTCCCCTCCTAGTTCGTACACTACAACATGTAGCCTCGTTTAAGCTCAGTTATTTCTTAGTAAATGTAAGCGTAGACCTTTCCTGTGTTAATTTTGCGTTGAGTAGGATAATGAGAATTATGTCCCTTACGATGCCTCCATGCTTTTGGTTTTGGCGCGAAATACCACGAGGCAGGCCTGAACAAGTCGACCAAGGGCGAAGGAAGGCGGAGGAGGAGCCAACGGTAAGCGCAAGCCGCCAATCAGGGCTCGAGGGGAGTGACTTACCACTGCGGCAAAAGGCGGAGTTTGGAACATTCGATTCGGGCTAGGGCGGGGCAATATAACCCTGTGCCCACAGCCCCCACCTCAGTTGAGTTCTCAGTTATGAGAGTGAAAGCGCTGTGGTCAGTTATGAGATGAGCGCTGGGCAAGTTGAGTTCAGTTCAGTTATGAGCTGGAGTTGGTGAGTCAGCAGATGGGTTGCGCAGCCCATGAGAATAGTTACGAATCGGAGTTGTGAGGATACGCGCGTGAGATTGCGTTGCGTCGAGTCATATTGGAGGAACCGAATAACTCTGGGTATACGAACTTTGCCCTGCTCCCCGCGCTCCGCGCAGTATTAATCGCGGCTGTAAAGACGACCCGCGCCGGGCCACAGACGCGCATATTTCCTTCTGCCTGCCTTTGCCGATATACACGCCGCGAGGATTTTCCCGCCTGCCTGCCTTCGCCGGGATACGTGCTGTGACCGCCAGAGGGCCACGCCGGGTGAGATGTTCCTGGAGCGACCGAAGCAGACGTGTTCGGCGCACGAACATTCTTCCTCCATCTCCCTGTGTGTGTAAGTGGGCCCATTGTCTGGGAAAATAAGTAAGCCTGATTAAGACTGCCCTGTGTCTCTTCTTCTACCGAATCATTGTACATTGTGTAAATAATAATTAAATCGTGTTATTCCTTTGATTCGACCATCTTGTGTTTTCCATCATTGGCTTAGCATGGTATGAATTAGATTGCTCTGATCGGGTTCACTAAGAAAGGTAACCGCACGGGTCACGTGGTACGCCATTCACTCGGGTGTACTCAATTACGCGTGGTTCGTGCGAGACTCGGTCCCCGCTTCCGCTGCGGCGTGGGTACTCAAGGTATGTGTGAAATTGTCCCGAGACCCTTTGCCACGTCTGCCTGGAAGTGGCGACTTAGTCTCGCGGTTCGAAGACCCAAGGAGAAAAAGGGGCTTAATCTCCCCTTTGTAAGGGAACGGCTTCGAAAAACCGCAACAATATATATATATATATATATATATATATATATATATATATATATATATATATATATATATATATATATAGTTGCGGAGATGAGGACTGTATATTTTTTTGATTGTGTGCTGTATTATTATTATTATTGGTTATTCTGCGCCCCCCTACCTCCGGAGCTGTGTAAAGGTGAAAGGGCATCCCATAATTAGTCCACAAGCATACACGTCAGCCAAATAATAGAATACCCCTGTTGATAGTTATCTCTTATTCTGTGTTTTAGAGTAAGGCTGTGTCTCCCATTAATTGAAGTACTCCATTGCACCAGTGAAAGAGAATAGATCCCCTTTCCTTCCCATCCCCAAAATCTCCATTTCCTATCACATCCCCTTTCGTCATTGCTGAGCCCTCGATTCCCAATCAACTCCCCTCCAATAACCGCTATTGACCACGAGGCTCGAGTCGGGGAAGAAAGGCGTGTCTCCACCTCGTCATAGAGGGGAAGAGGGGCGTGCCCGCCCGTCGTCATCCAGGGCGGAGCCCGAGGGTCGCGCGACCAACCAGGGCCGAGGTGAGCACCCCGATGGGCGTGTCCAAAACGCCGGCGGCTGAATCGCTGGAGGCGCTATAAAAGGCGTGAACGGAAGTGAGTTGTGAGTTGGTCTGAGTTGGGTGAGAGTCGGTCGTCAAGTGGAGAGTGGTGAAGAGTCAGTCAGTAGAGGTGGTGGTCAAGTGGTTGCGTTGGTTGCGGTGAGGAGTCGGTGGTAAAGAGTGAGGGACCAAGAAAGAGTTGAGGGTGTGGACCAACGAGTCAGACAAGTCCTGGGAACGCAGCGGAGGCCGCCGCAGCAAGAACACCCAACAGCCAAAGGGGGCCTGAACGGCGGTTTGGAGCAGGACCGTAAAGGAAC
This sequence comes from Myxine glutinosa, assembly GCF_964187855.1. Taxonomy (NCBI): domain Eukaryota; kingdom Metazoa; phylum Chordata; class Myxini; order Myxiniformes; family Myxinidae; genus Myxine; species Myxine glutinosa. The sequence goes on along the minus strand of NC_136268.1, from coordinate 61,298,177 downwards.
GGCGGCTGCTAAACGTGCCGGTTGAGCTGCAGGACCCCCTTGGACCTTTCCTCTCCCTCCAGCCATCCACCTCCTGCCTTTCCACCCTTCTTGTGTACGTGAGTTTGTTTTGTTTGTTCTGTCCCTGGGTATTTAATTAAGTCTGTAGGTAAGCTAAAATTTGCACTGTGTCACCTGCGTCTTATGTGTTGTAAATAAACCTTGATTGCTCCTTTTTGCTTGTGTAAATAATAAATCCAATTACTCTTCTGTCCGTCTATTCGTTTTATTCCTTTTCCTCTTTGCATTCGTCGTTTTAGTCTTTTCCCCTCATTGAGCAGCTGCGGTGCGATCCGGCCAAAGTTCTGGGTGAATCGGGTGAGTCAGGGATCCTGTAACGGTCGCGGCAATACCACCGCTCGGTAAATAACATCTTAATCCGCGATCAGTAACAATATATATATATATATATATATATATATATATATATATAAATAATTTTTTTTATATTTAATATGTTTATGTATGTATATGTATATACTTGCTCTGCATGCATTGCACATCATGCACATCATGTGCAGCAAATTTCACCTCCCTGCACCTTGTAGTTATTGTTTTGTTTTTTTTAACGATTCTGTACACCGCCCTTGAGGCTTGGTTTGCAAGCCACCGTCTGCAATTGCAATAGAAGAGACATAATTACTCTTTTACGGAAAATGTTTTTCGAGTTTGTTTTATCCTCAAAAATAGACCGTAGTGAACACACATTTGTGTTAAAAGATTGGAATTTAAAACCTAGAGGGACAGACATCTTTAAACACACAAACACACAAACTGACATTGTGTTTTATATGATATATATATATATATATATATATATATATATATATATATATATATATATATATATATATACATATATATATATATGTATATATATATATATATATATATATATATATATATATATATATATATATATATATATAAATATATATATAGAGTAACATATATATATATTAAAAAAAAATATATATATATATATATATACGTATATATATACATACGTAACTTTTTTTAAATGATAGATCTTTTAAACAAACGACTCACTTTTAAATAATGGTTTTCCACATTTCCATAACGACAAGCAATTTATATTGCTTAAAAAGAGAGAAAAATAGTAACTTACTTACCCTGATGATTCATCTGGAAAACAACTCAATTTTGTACACATGAATAATGCACAAACAATTAGAGCTGGACACAATCGGAGAGATGCTTCTTGCTCTACAATCCGACTTTCTCTGACTTCAGATAACATATCAAGGACAGAAGTCACGACATTGTAGCTCCACAAGAATGGGGGTGAGGGGGAGGGAAACGGGATCATACATTCAGACTAGATCGCCTCAACCAGTGCATTGCACTCGAACTACACAGTCAAGTTATTTCAACCGCATCTCGCTTCTTATCCCACAACCACCAGGAAGGGCTCTGGCATACCCCTACCTCCGGAGATGGGCGCGCGGCCAAGCGTATACTTCCGACGAGTCCTGGCCCACATAGCAAGGCAGGGAACATTTACCCGCTGAAGATCAGATAACTTCGGACTGCTTCCCCGTTGGATGCACGACGCAAAAGCAGTTTTCATTGGAAAGTTCCAAAGCCGGACGGACGATGGTTATACTCTTTGATTACAATTGAACCGTTCCAATGAAAACCCGCATTTGATGGAAATATATCTCTAACCACAATTGTCACACTATTTGCGAGTGTATTCAACCGAATAGGCCTCCATCAGCGATGAAATGACGGATTTTCTTGTTCCCAGAGGGGTGAGAGAAATCTCGCAGTTCGGGTCCAGCCCGAGTTAGCGCAATGGGGGCACGCCTTCTCATGCACTGCGTTCAATCAGCCAGGCAGGAGCCTGCACCGAGCACCCGTCGGAATGCTTTGGGAATCAACAGAGGGAATGCACCTCCATTCCTCCTCTCCTCTGCAGCACCTTTCAGAGAGCGGAGAATCTAAATAGACAACGCAGCAAATTAAAAATAAACATTGAACATAATGAATTCCAACTTCTGAAATCAATGCACACCCTGAGGTCTATTGCACTTTAACACGTCGATTCCTTTGCCTACCTTTGTCTGACACCTGTTACTTATTTGTTACGCCTAACCCTAAACCTAACAACTCTAACACTAACAACTCTAACCCTAACAACTCTAACCCTAACAACTCTAACCCTAACAACTCTAACCCTAAGAACTCTAACCCTAACAACTCTAACCCTAACAACTCTAACCCTAACAACTCTAACCCTAACAACTCTAACCCTAACAACTCTAACCCTAACAACTCTAACCTTAACAACTCTAACAATAACAACTCTAACCCTAACAACTCTAACCCTAACAACTCTAACCCGAACAACTCTAACCCTAACAACTCTAACCCTAACAACTCTAACCCTAACAACTGCACCTGTTACTTAGTTTGTGACGCCTAATCCTAACCCTAATCCTAAACTGTGACTTAATTTGTGGTGCCGATCCTAACCCTAACCCAAACAACCCTAACCCTGACCCTAATCGTAATCCTAACCTGTTACTTAGTTTGTGACGCCTAATCCTAACCCTAATCCTAATTCTAACCCTAACATGTTACTTAGTTTGTGGTGCCCAATCCTAACCCGAATCCTAACCCTAACAACCTTAACCCTGACTCTAATCCTAATCCTAATCCTACCCCGAACCTGTTAATTAGTTTGTGACACCTAACCCTAACCCTAACCCTAACCCTAACCCTAACCCTAACCCTAACCCTAACCCTAACTCTAACCCTAACCCTATGCAGTATGCACTATGATGGGTTTACCATTAGTGATACTATCATGGAAATCACAATTTTAGTCAGTTTATTTAGGACAAAAAATGAAAACATAACAAGTTGTGGTACACGATTGTAAATAAAATAAACGAGACATGAAAGCCTGGGCGTTCAAGCCCAGCTGGCTCTTGTCAAATCTAAATCCAAAAGTGTAACCAGGGTTTTCGCTTTTTGTCGGCATCGTGATCATCTGCACCGTAGTGTATTGAGTGGCATCACATGTTGACCAGGCCAGGTGGGGCATGAGGCAAATCAGCCCCTCCTTGAGGGTAATTAGTGAGCCAGCCGAGTGTTACTGACAATCTGATGGTGACATATGCTTACTCTTTTGATACAGCAACTCGATTTGCAGAGGCATACAATCCAAAGTTTACTTACTGCTGCCTTTCGGCCGGATTTGGAGTCACCAACTTCGGGATACCATCACCACCAGGCCACCACCATGGCCATGAAAGAGAGAAGGGTAGAGTAGGGTTTGGGGTGGAGGTTGGTGGTTCTTCAGCAGTGGAAAAATACATGGGCAGCACTTTAGATGGTGAGCAATTATTGGAAGCCTTGGCCGTACTCCGAGAAAAACACATTGAAATCGTTTTCTGAAACTAGGGTAAGAAAGGGTAAGCTCGGCTACCTTGACATGAAGCAATGAGCCAAGAAAGAAAGCCATCTATTGTTTTTAACTTAAAAATACTTGCTAGATGCTAAAATCCACTTTGCACATGTCTATCAAATGTTAAAGTATTTTGTACACTTGATGAAGTTTTGTCTGTACAGGGAAGAGGGGGGAGACAGTTCAAAACCACGATCAACCTCCATACTATACCACCGATTAATGTATGTTATGTTCAAAGAACAACCGTAGTAGATCTGACATGAAAGGAGGAGCGTGAATAAACAGACACAGCTGAAGAGTGTGCAGACATTCTTTTGGGCAGACTCAAGTCCGATATAGGCTAGTGGCCAAATTTAAAAAGGGGCCTAAAATGTGAGAAACCCCTACCCACGGTAGAACAAGTCACAACCTATTTTTTCTTGAAGAGGGATGTTTGGGGAGTTAGAAAATCATGGTTGTGAACCTGAGATCATTGCACAACATTTTGAAAATCACGTTTACATATGTACCACTGCAGACTGCAAAAATGGATTTAATCGCCACAGATTTTGGCTCATATTGGCTCATATATTTGTTAATACTGGTGCTACAAACACAAATTTGGTACCAAAATGTGCGGAATGATGACATATATATATATATATATATATATATATCTGTAAAAACCATTTGTGATGTAACAAAGGCTTTTGTATGACCTACAGGCAAAAATAGTGGAATTTTGCGCAATAAATCAGCTTTGGGTTTACCAATAAATATCAACTAAACAATTAATTTCTTCATAAGTATTTGAGTTGTATTACTACATATTACATCAAAATAACCCTCTATCATTCTTCTTTTTAGAAATATAACTCATAAAGATAAATCAGTTGAATTAATAGAGTTATTACCGAAACCATATGTCACCCCCCATAAAAGTAACCGACATTGATTAATTTATAATACATGTATATGCATTAACCAAACAAGAATTATTTTAAATCCAGTTGCAGAAAATCAATTTTGAGCTTGATTGCCTTTTTCTAAAACTACTGATATATACTTATCTTTAATTATTTCATTTCAGATGCTTGTGCTGACAATTGATCTGCAATTATGGATCTGGAACCACCTGTTGTGAAGCATCGTAAAATTGACACTGACCACTGCATCATATGCTTTAAACCCCTCAACCCTAAAAAGCAAGAAGTTGTAAAGAACCCAACATTTAATGGTTTGAGTGCAATCTTCAAAGCAAGTCAAATCAGAAAAGATGACGTTTATGAAAGTATCTGGCCTTTGCAACAAGACATATTGAGTCTTGATTTGAAAGTATCATTCCACAAATCGTGTCGGGCCAAGTATACCAGCAAGTCAAATATCTCCACATCCAACCCCAGTGAGAGTGACCAGCAACCATGCGCGTCTGCGGCAACAGAACACACAAGAATCAGCAGAAATGAAACAGCTGGGTTTGACATCAGGACTAACTGCTTCATTTGTGGAAAATCCAACACTTCCAGAAACAAGCTTACACCGGTATCTACAGGAACTGGACAGTCCAGCAGAGAAAAAGTTCTGGCAGCAGCTGACAAAAGACAAGACAATAAAATACACATGCGCATGCTTGCCTTTCCAGATTTGTTCGCCTATGATGCCAAGTACGACAGGTTATGCTATTCACACTATATTTCAGAACGGAACATCACTGCTGCAATTCGTAAATCAGGAGAGGAAACAATGGGCACATTACATGATGAAGCTTTTGATGAACTGAAATGTTATCTGGAACAAACTGTGTTCTCCAAAACTAAGACAGTGACACCCCTCGTTCATCTGAAAGATGAATACGTTGGATATTTGGTTTCACTGGGTACCACGAATGCAGAACAGTATAAAACTTGGAAGTTGAAGGAGCGATTAACTAAATATTATGGTGACCAAATCGTCTGTGTAACATTTGATGGCCACACTGACATCATATACTCTTCTTCTGTGAACTTCGGTGATGCCCTGAGAAAAGCCACGATTCTGCAGAGCATGACTGGTGAACCAGAATATGAAGACATCCCGTCTGATGTACCATCAGCCATAGATAGTGAAATGCACACTTTGCATGCTGCAGCTGGTATCCTGAGGAAGCACATGGCTGATATCGAGCATGTTGGAAATATGTATGCACCTGTCGAGGAAACTGATATTCAGCACTGTGCAGAATTCGTTCCTAATACACTCTACGACTTTATTCAGTGGTGCATCAGTGAGAAATCACACACGAATGTAACCAGCTGTAGTGATGAAGGTGTTATGAAGAACAACCTGAGGACGATCGCCATTTGTCAACCTGAGGACGGCTTTTAAAGAACTCTGTGATGGGGACACTGAAGTAGCTTCCACAAACCACGCTGAGCATGGAAAGACAAGGATGGTAAGGGATGAACAAGATGTTACCAAGATCACGGAATTTGTATCAAACGCACAAAATCCGTTTGACCTACGTACTGTACCTGATGAATTGGTCAACATCGCCACAGGCCAGGTTGCTTCACAAGAAGTATCAAACGGACTTGGACATTTCTTAACAGACGCCCAGAAATGCAACAAAAGTTTTATCGAAAAGCGACTTCTTGCTGACCAAACCAAGAGTTTCTGGGAAACAGACTCACGAACAAAGACACCAACGTTTGCGGACATGTCAAAACCCATGAAAACCAACAAACGAGATAAATTGATGGTGGATTCAGAAGTACTTTTCCGGCGGCTGCTTGCTGTCTCAAAGAAACGCAATGTCAGTCTGGAACAAGTCCTGACACATGAACTGGCTCCTGTGCCACCGTCCCGCTTCAACAATGATGGGACAATGCGAAAAACCAACAAGGCGGATCTGGCAAAGAAGTTAGAAGCTAATTGCGAGGAAGTCCAGGTGCTCGAACCCTCTGACCAACATGATACTGCTTATGTCATTGATGGGATGGCACTACTTCAGGCACTCGATGAAGCCCAGTTTGACACATTTGACGATCTCGGACGTACCATAATGCAGAAGATTCAGTCACTGCTTGCTAGTAACTAAGGTGTGACATCAGTTACATTGGTTTTTGACAGGTATGATGTACCACTCTCTATCAAGCAGCTGGAAAGAGAACGTCGCACTGGTGGAGAGTCAAAACCCAGATATGTCATCGATGGACAACGCACAGTTCCAAACTACAGGAAGTTCCTGAAGAACACCACAAACAAATCAGCGCTTGCCGATTTCCTCTGCAGTTACTTGACAGTAGCCGCCCAATTGCAGCTTGAGGAAAACCAATCTGTCACACTGGCAGGAGGCTTTAACGATGGCCTGCTAGTTAAAGTTGTGGATCATAGAGGCATCCGGGAACTACCTGAATTGTTCAGCACACATGAGGAGGCTGACACACGGCTCCTGCAACATGCTATCCATCTCGCCAGAGCACACTCAAGGGTCATTGTACGATGTGATGACACTGACGTGTTGGTCCTACTCATCTATTACTGTGGGAAAGGCATGTTTGGGGACACCAAAGTGTACATGAATGCGGGTCACTGTACAAAAACAACGAATCGTCAGAGATTCATTCCTGTCAACAGAATAACGGACGACATCGGTCAGGATACGTCAAGTTGCTTGCCAGCATCACATGCTATAAGTGGCTGTGACACAACCTCCTCGCTGTTCAAAGTCGGGAAACGCACTGCATATTCGAAACTCAAGCAAAACATTGCACACTTCGCACCACTGTCACGGTTAGGCCAAACCAGAGATACAACCAATGTCGTCAGCACTGCCACAAAATATGCTCTGTCGTTGTATGGTTCAAAGTCAAGTCACACACTCGACCAACTTCGTTATGTTTATGCCTGCACAAGTGACAAACGGGCATCTCTCTTCCCACCAACAGACGATGCTTTCGAACAACATCTGAAGTGAGCAAATTACCAGGTGGCGATATGGACCCACAGCCATGTAGCGAAGCCTGTACTTTGGAACCCCGATGGTAATGGATGGCAGGTCAGAGACAACAAACTTGAGCCTGTCATGTTCCAAAAGGATGCAGCCCCAAGGGAGGTTCGAGATCTCACGCATCTCTACTGCACCGACGATGACTGTAGGCAGAGCAGAACATGTCATTGTATCTCTGCAGGACTGACCTGCACTGAATTCTGCTCGTGTGGTGCAGACGATTGTCCAAATGTTGATGATTCTGTTGTCTTTGACGACAGCACCGATGAAGAGCGTGACTGAACTTTTAAATGTATTACATGTATTACTTCATGTAATAGATGTACATAAGTTACAGTGCATGTTATGAATTCATTATCGTCATATGTGAAATAGCTTATATCAACATGATGTCTATAAAAGTCACTTTCACAATTGTGTCAGAATCTTAAGTCAATTCTTCATGTTGCATATCTGCTTCGGGATTTCTATCGGTCAGCATTAGTGGGGCGACATATGATTTCAGTTATAACTATATCATTTCAGTGACAATTATATCATTAGATATATTTTTCAAAGGGTAAATAAACTTGGATTATGTTGATGTAACAAGTATGACTGCAAGTCCAATATTTTTGAAGTAATTAATGTTTTTGTTGATATTTATTGGTAAACCCGAAGCTGATTTGTTGAGTAAAATTCCACTATTTTTGCCTGTAGGTCACACAAAAGCCTTTGTTACATCACAAATGGTTTTTACAGATATATATGTCATCATTCCGCATATTTTGGTACCAAATTTGTGTTTGTAGCACCAGTATTAACAAATATATGAGCCAATATGAGCCAATATCTGTGGCGATTAAATCCATTTTTGCAGTCTGCAGTGGTACACATGTAAACGTGATTTTCAAAATGTTGTGCAATGATCTCAGGTTCACAACCATGATTTTCTAACTCCCCAAACATCCCTCTTCAAGAAAAAATAGGTTGCGACTTGTTCTACCTTGGGTAGGGGTATGCCACCCAAAACCTCATTTGGCCACTAGCCTAATAAGATTAGACCGTTTGTGGATGAGGCGATGGGCCATGGAATGGGAGTGCAGACAGCTGCGAGCATGTTTGTCCGTACAAGCGTACGTGATTGAATCAATCGTATGTGCCTCTCATTAAGAGTCGTTGCACAGTCGTTTTATTGTTCGTACAACTTCACCTTCTCCTCCCCCCCCCCACCCCCCACCCCACCCATTAATAACGTCGCGGGTCTGGTTTGCCGTTTACTTTGCTATTGACAAACGAACAGGTGTGAGACAAAGGTAGGCAAAGGAATCCTCACGTTGAAGACCAATTGGTCACATCCGATATTTAATATATGGAAACTTTATCCACTTTAAACCAATCTTGCTGACTCGCTGTGTGATAAATGTTTTATTTGATTTAACCACCTTCACTTTCCCTGCCCACAATGGATTCCACAGAATTAGTGGTCTTAAAATGTTTTAGGGGTCTTAAAGGGTCTTAGCGTTCTCAAGAGTCTTGTGGGTCTTGAGTATCTTAAGGGTCTTAAGGTTCTAAAGTGTCTTAGGGTTTTAAAGGGTCTTAACAGTCTTAAAAGGTCTTATGTGGCTTAGAGTTCTAAATGATCTTAGGGGTCTTATGGTTCTAGAAGGTCTTCGGGGTCATGGGGTCTTAGGGTTCTAAAGGGTCTTCATGGTCTAAAGGGTCGAAATTATCTTGCAGGTCTTAGGGTTCTAAATGGTCACAGGGGTCTTGCAGGGTCTTAAGGATCTTGGGGTTCTTAAAGGTATTAAAGGGTTTTAACAGGTCTTGGGGGTCTGGGGAGTTTTAGGGGTTTTCTGGGTCTTCGGGTTCAAACTAAGTCCAGCATTCTCTTGTCCAAAGACAAACCAGTATGCTCTATGATGGGTTTGTACGTTATTCTGGTACACTGTTTGTACGTTATTCTTTCACGGGCATACCACAGTGCCTAGAGGCCCCAAATTTTGGGTGTAGGTACAGTACTTCAGAATGTGAGCAAGGTTTTAAGCTACGGTACCACAAGTTGGCCTCGACATCCATTTTGAGGCTACAAAAGGCCGCTATAAAGTGTATATTGGAATGTGGGGCCAGGCAGTGTTGCTTAACCCCCCCTCCCCCCTTTCCCCTTTCCTCCTGGGCAGCGCTGGGTAGCCCCTGCCAGCCTTATAAATATTTTAAAGTGTTTGTGTGTCTTGTTTGTGCATCTGTGGATTTGTATGTTACTCTTTCATGGCAGAATCAAAGCACCTAGACTCCTAGAGCTTAGAGGCTCCAGACTTTGAATGTTTTGGTAATTCAGAATCTGTGCAAGGTTTTAAGCTACACCACCCCTCTCACAAAATCCCCCATCATGCCCTCTCTCTCCCTCCACGGTCCCACCCACCCCCGCCCCCCACCCCACAACGAAATTATTTGTCTGTATATTTGTGAAGGTCTGACAAATCATAGAGAAAGATAACGGCTAGGCCAATCTCCACCAAATCTTGCAAAGGCGCTGGGGTGCCCACAGTAAGAAATATTTTCAAATGTGTGAATGTTTGGTGTTTGGTGGTATAGTTGGTACATTTTGAGGCCGTGCTATCTATATAATTATATAAAACACAGTTTGTGTGTGTGTGTGTGTGTGTGTGTAATGTTACCGATAGACTCCTAAACGGAGAGGCTTACATGCTTGATATTTGACATAGACATGGCCATTGAGCGTGGGACGAACATGGCCGAACTCAAAATATTTGACGATCCATATTTTTTATTCATATTTACCTCAACGCATTTCAGCGAAGTACCCGCTAATCTCAGCCGGTTCCAGAGCAGCTCGCTGATTCGCTCAGAGCGATCACTTGATGTTCCATTCCCGCTGCCAGACTGATTCGCTCAGAGCGATCACGTGATGTTCCATCCCGTCACACGTCACTTCACCTTTTATGCGATCGTGTTTTGTATCGATTTTGTGCGATATGAATTAAATGTCTTTGAAACAGCTGTGAAACGTCTTTCCACAACCCTTCCGTAACCGATTGGAGCAGTTTCTTGCCGCACAAAACGAGATCCGCGAAGCGAGTTGGTCGAGTCGTGCTGACCAAGATGGCGACACGGCGGCTTCACTTTTCACGGAGTATGAGCGTTCTATATATTTTCAATTCAGTGCGCCCGTGATTTGTGGCATAGACATGACCATTGGGCCTTCACGGTGTAATTTGTGCGAGGCTTTTGTCCGAGTGAGCTTGAGTCGAGAGGGCGAATGTACGGGTTGGGAATGTACGGGTCTCCCTTCCCCCGCCCGGCAACGCCGGTACTGGAGGACGTCACAGGATCGGTGAGTCTCCAAAATCCGCTTCGTGCTGTTGCGAATATGCAGGGCTATGTCCGATTGTTGTGCTGCTCTCCGACCATGAGAACTGCAACGTCATTGTTGACTGGCCATCCCCTTCCCTCTCCCCCCTCCGTCCCCCCTTCCCCCTCCACCCTACCCCTCCCCTTCTCCCCCCTCCCCTTCTCCCCCCCTCCATTTTCCCCCTCCCTTTCCCCCCCCTCCCCCTCCCTTTTCCCCCTCCCCCTCCCTTTCCCCCTCCCCCTCCCCCTCCCTTTTCCCCCTCCCCCTCCCTTTCCCCCTCCCTTTCCCCCTCCCCCTCCCCCTCCCCCTCCCCCTCCCTTTCCCCCTCCCCCCTCCCCCTCCCTCCTCCCCCTTCCCATCCCCCTCCCACCCCCTCCCCTCCCACCTCCCCCTCCCCTCCCCCCTCCCCCTCCCTCCTCCCATCCCTCACCCTCCCATCCCTCACCCTCCTCATCCCCCCCTCTTCCCTCTCCCCTCCCCCCACCCCCTTCCCCTCCCTTCTCCGCCCTTCCCCCTCCCCCTCCCCCCGCCCCCCTTCCCCCTCCCCCTCCCCCTCCCCCCTCCCCCCTTCCCCCCCCTCCCCCTTTCCCCCTCCCCCTCCCCATCCCCCATTTCCCCCCTCCCCCCGACACGACGACATGTACTGTAGGCCAAGCAATATTGTCAATGTCAATGCTCCAAGGTACAATGTCATTCTGTCGCAACACTCGGTAGTTTTTCAACACCAGATAGGCAATTCGACAGGGTCCATGTGGATATTGTCAGTCCCCTACCACCTTCAAATGGGCATCGCTACTTCCTGTGATTTCTTTTGGCCGCTTCACCCGTTGGCCGATACCTGACATTACCGCACATACCATCGCCAGGGCCTTTGTTCTCACCTGGATCACACATTTTGGTGTTCCAGCAACCATCACTACGGATTGTGGTAGCAAGTTTGAATCGGCTCTATTTTGCGAGCTGACTCAACACATAGGTACCGACAATGTGCGAACCACTGCTTACCATCCAGCATTGACTGGCATGGTGGAGTGTTTCCATCACCAGCTCGTCTTTCCTGAAAGCGCATTACTTAGGCAGTTAAGACCGAAAAATAGGGCGTATCGTTCATTTTTTCAGGAAAGCACCAAATTTGGCACAGATGTAGTATGGACCTATACAATTGTTTTCCTGAGGGGCGCCCATAAATGCAGAAACCCCTGGTGGCCGCCATATTGAATTTCAACATGACCGCCCTCTGTGACCTATTTCCCTCAATAACTTCTATACTATGAGCGATAACACCACAGTTCCAGTGTCTTACCCCATGTTTTCATGGTCTCTGAATCCAATGGGATCAATTGCATAAAGATTGGCATCCATCATCTTTAATTTCAAGATGGCCGCCATGGTGTTTCCATTTTCCTTGAATCTCTCATAGTATTTTAGGTAAAATTTCAATTCCAAGTGATACACATTGTTTTATTGGTCTCTGATAACAATGGAATGGTATTGCTTAATCAAAGTTACACACAGTTGCAGTTTTAACTTAAAATATTGTGAGCACTTGAAAGGTGGAGGCTCTCGCACAGACGTGTAGTACTACAAGCACTGTCCATCGCAGTCACACAGTGATGTGCACAGCAGATTTGCCCTGGAGCATTTACAGTTGCCTTTACAGGCCAACTTACAATGGCAGCTTGTAAGCTCTGAACATGCCTCCTGTATCAGTGGTATTGTGGTCCAAATTGGTGTCCAAGAAGTCCCTGTTTTCATCCAGCCCCAATCAGCTGGTGATGGAAGTTCTGGGTAGGGCACAAGTGCCTGACTCCATACGTGTCCAGCCTGAAAACATGCACGTTTTAGGTGTTGTTCGAAGGCGTCTGCTGTTGGGGGAATGTGATCAATTGTTCTTGCCTTCTTCGTGAACAAGTGTCGGCGCATGTCATTCACTGTCTTTATCTCGGTAGTCCGGTCATAGAGGATGGCAACATATCTTTCTATGCTCTGTAGTTCCATAGTAATAGCGTCCACGGATGGCCTATAAGCGAGAGCATGAAAGGTCTGCGTGATGCTGGGGTATGCCTCCCAAGCCTTCCAGGCTGTCGTTTTCCCAATTTGGGCAAAAAATGACACTGTGTCGCAGCCAGTGAAGGCATGACATAATGGCAAAGACTCGGACTTCCTGCGGCCATGGCCGGTGGCAATTTTATGGATGGCAAGGTAGCGGTAGTTTTTACCAGTGCCAATGGCAATCCAGAGTTCCTCCACACCGTGTGACTGGTAGGTAAAGTAGTGTGCTATTGCCAAGACCACAATACAAGACCAAGACCACTCATAGTATAGAAGTTATTGAGGGAAATAGGTCACAGAGGGCGGTCATGTTGAAATTCAATATGGCAGCCACCAGGGGTTCTGAATTTTTGGGCGCCCCTCAGGAAAACAATTGTATAGGTCCATACTACATCTGTGCCAAATGTGGTGCTTTCCTGAAAAAATGAACGATGCTTCCTCTTAACTGCTCTGCTACATGACAACTCCACGCAGTGGACGACGTTGTACTTACGGTCCTGCTTGGTATGCAAGCCGCTCTAAATGACGACATTGGATGCTCTACTGCTGAGCTAGTGTACGGTGCACCACTTTGACTCCCAGAAGAATTCTTCTCAGCATCCGATGACACCTTGCCCGATGCCACAAACTATGCCAACCAACTTTGTTTGGCCAATGGTGCAGGGCCCACTGACATGTACGCCTTCATCACAACCGGTTTTTATTCCCCAGGAATTTTCTATATGCACTCATATTGTCACTGTCTGGAGGCCCTTGCAGCAACCCTATGACAGACCTTACAAAGTTCTACAACACTGATAAGACCTTCATACTCAATATTAAAGGTGGGCATGATACAGTCTCCTTTGATACCCTGAAACCAGCTTTTCTTGAAGAGCACCAAAGCGACCCTCCACCTGACCAATGGTTCGATACTTACTACAACACCACCCTTACCGTCCACTACCTTACCGTCCACTACCTTACGACTCGCTCTTGGCATCATGTACGCCTCCCAGCACGATATTTATGAAAGTACATTTTTCTTGGTGACCATTTCTCTTTGCCGGGACATCTTTTTACATGGACAGTTTACATCTCTTCTCCTTCACCATATTGAATTTTGTTTGTACCTACCATTTGATCAATGCACGGGGATCAGGAGAGGTGGAGTCGTGTTGCGGCATCATTTTGCGTTTGGTTTCATGATATGTGAATACGCTTTAGCTTTCGTTTAACGGGGTTTCCAAGCAGGGGTTTTGAGGTTTTTACCAATGCTTGACTCGGAATCTGAACGTCTCGGACGTCTTTTCTTACACGCTAAAGTTGCATCCATCTTGTTTCACTCTATGTCCTCCTCTTGCTCTCATTAATCCCCACGTTCCTTCCTTATTTATCTAAGTGTTCTCCACCATTATGTCCCTTAACCCTAATGTATTGTTACTGATCGCGGTTTAGATGTTATGATGGGCCGAGCGGATGGTCCAACCGCGACCGTTACAGGATCCCCGACTCACCCGATTCACCCAGAACTTTGGCCGTATCGCACCGCAGCTGCCCAATCTGGGAAAAGACTAAGACGACGGATGTGAAGAAAAGGAATAAGAAGACGAGAAAAGGGTTGAAAATACTACTAAATTTATTTACTATTTACAGGCTCAAAATAACCAAGGAGAAGGAAAGATAAGAAAATAATATACAGAAGCTTTTAGAGACACAGGGAAAATACTAGCTTATACAGACTTAATTAATACCCAGGGACAAGACACACAGAACAAACTCACGTACACAAGAAGGGTGGAAAGGCAGGAGGTGGATGGCTGGAGGGAGAGGAAGGTCCAAGGGGGTCCTGCAGCACGATCGGCGCGTTTAGCAGCCGCCGTTCCTTTGCGGCCCTGCTCAAAACCGCCGTTCAGGCCCCAAGCTGCTGTTGTGGCTGCTGTGGACGTCGCGTGCTTTCCCAGGACTTGTCCGACTCGTCTGGTCCAAACCCTCAACTCTTTCTTGGTCCACTCACTCTTTACCACCGACTCCTCACCGCAACCAACGCAACCACTGACCACCACCACCGACTCCTCACCGCAACCAACGCAACCAACTGACCACCGACTCCACTGACTGACTCTACTGACTGACTCTACTCACGCCACTTGCGCGCGCGCCTTTATAGCGCCTCTAGCGATCAAGCCGCCGGCCTTCAGGACACGCCCATCGGTGTGCTCACCTCGGCCCTGGTTGGTCATGCGACCCTCTGGCTCCCCCCTTGATGACGACGGGCGGGCACTTGTTCAATGGTGGTTTTGGAGGGGAGGTAATTGACAATCGAGGCTCGGCAATGACGAAAGGGGATGTGAAAGGAAAGGAGATTTTGGGGATGGGAATGAAAGGGGATCTATTCTCTTTCACTGGTGCAATGGAGTACTTCAATTAATGGGAGACACAGCCTTACCCTAAAACACAGAATAAGAGATAACTATCAAACAGGGGTATTCTATTATTTGGCTGACGTGTATGCTTGTGGACTAATTATGGGATGCCCTTTCACCTTTACACAGCTCCGGAGGCAGGGGGACGCAGAATAAACAATAATAATAATAATACAGCTCCCAATCAAAAAAAATACAGTCCTCATATCCGCAACAGTATGTTGTACCCCCTCTCTTTCTATTGTTTGTTTTGATAAAATCTCGACTTGAAATGAGAACGATGCATTCTTTCCCACAACTGTTTTGTTTGGATAGTTTCTCGATCCTTCCTGCCATCATTTGGAAATGACATTAGAAGTGAAGAACCCATTATTATCCAGGTCAACAGTTGTGCCTCGTTGCCATTGTCCATTCAATCAGTTCGAAAATGGCGGGATAATCGTAGGTATCGTGGACAGAAGAAAAAGAAACTTCTTGGAGCTTCCAGCAACTTCCATGAAAGCTTTTAAAAAAGAACTTCGAAATAAAGTCTTTTGTTAATTATGTATTGGAAATGTCACCACGGTGCTTTGTTTATCCAAACCCTGTTATTACCTTATTAGTGAAATTGCCGCCATGGTGATTTATAAATCCTTAAATATCGAACCAGAGCCGCTCACCGCGACATTCATTAGTTCACCGAGGCTGTGTAACTAGCAGCAAGACGGCACGATGCCGGGACCTTGCCCTCACCCTCTTTACTCATCGGTCGAGCAGGAACCTTTCAAGTCGTAACCATGAAAAAAATGGTCTCCTGCATCGAGCTAGGCAGACGGGATTAAACAAAAGTTCACTCTAAATAATAATGTGTCATATAAATGTACATTCCGAATTATTACCCTGAGCTCGCGAAGCGAAAAGCGGGGTTAAGCATTCATGTACGTACGTACGTGTGCCGTACGTGTCTGCATTTTAGAAATTCATTTTCTCGGCAATCGTTGGTCTGATTGACATGAAACTTTCACCATAGGAGGGCCTCCTCCTGTGGAATATTTTAATGATTATTATGACGTCATAGGTCACGTGGTACAGGCGCCATCTTGGAAAAACCTCCCACCTCTACATCTCTGAAACCACTCCATGGAAAAAATTGAGACCTGGCTCATTGTCAACTACTCCCCATGGGGAATAAGATATGTTAATGATGATGTCATCGGTGCCTTCGTGATGACGTCATAATTCGACAAGTACAACACTTATCCGATCATTTTTTTTCCAGCAACTGTTGGTCTGATGGACACGAAGTTTTCACCATAGGAGCGCCTCTTCCTTTCGAATATTTTAATGATAATCATGACGTCATAGGTACAGGCGCCTTCTTCGAAAAACCGAAAAATGTTGCACCTCCATATCTCCAAAACCGCTGCATGGAAAAAATTGAAACATGGCTCATTGTAAAGAACTCCATATGGGGAATAGGTGTTGTTAACGATGACGTCATTGGTACCATAATTACGACGTTATAATTCGACAGGGACAACGCTTAGTCTGATGAGTTTGAAATTTATTGAGCATGATCTATGCAACAATTATTTAGAGAATATAAATTTATGATGTCATCGCTCACGTGGTCTAGCAGCCATATTGGATCAAAGAAAAAAATGTTAAAAAGCATAAGAGTTGGCTCGCAATAAGTTGACTGCGCAGGGTAAGTATTCTATGAATACCATCCAGTTTTGTTTATGGTTTGGCCCAAGTCCTTCACGAACCGACTGGCTAGTCCTGACGAGTTGTTGGAGCAGTAATTTGGAATTTGGCCAGGGTGCCGGCGATAGCTCGCCTACTCTTTGCTAAGGACACCGTGATGGAATCTTTAACGTCCACCATGTAAGACTGACAGACGGGATGTCGAGTTTAACCTCCATGAGAAGGATTTTACACTTTGTGACGTGTAAAGCCGACCGTTTATAGTCAGGTGGGGAATTTAATCCAAACGTTTGGCATCTCAAAGGAAAGTGCAGCTACCTCTGCCAGGTATATCCTGCGGAGCCATACAAACGAACACACATAGATAGGCAAGAGGAGGTGAGAGCCCCGACAACCCCGGAGATTTGTGAATGATGTTTCTGAAAAGGAAAACGCATTGGATGACGACACGTGACAAATGCCACCCGTGACGTAGATGAGTGAAGGATACGACGAATGAATGGGGACGACTGTTCGAGTCATGTCCTCCTACCCTCAACAGGAGGAAAAATATGCCGACAATAGCATATCGGTGTGAATGTGAGCGGTTCCTTCTCTCGGAGAATGAGAGCGCTCTCTTGTGGTGGTAAATAAAATGGAACGTGGGTCAGATTTACAAGCAATATTGTTGTTACCCTGCGCTCACAAAGCGAAAAGTTGGGTTAAGCAATCGGGAAGTACGTGTGCCGTACGTGTGCCGTCTGGCAGCCATATTGCATCAAAGGCAAAAAAAAAGCTTCAAAAACAAAAGAGTTCACTCGCACCAAGTTGACTGCGCAGGATAAGTATTCTATGAATACCATCTAGTTTAACAAGAGACGAGGAGGGAGGAAATGGAACAATGAGGTCAGCTGTGACCCTCAATGAGAGACACCCAATATTAAAGTGTAGTTACTTCCGTCACCAAAGGTGGATGGAAATTATATGTTCACCCCGCTGTGTTTGTTACGTGCAAAATCGAATATTTTCAAGTATTTTGGATGGTCTGGTGCGTTATTCGGTCTGTCCGCCTCTGTCTGTCGGTCTGTCTCTGTCTGTCTGTCTGTCAATCGACTACAAGTCACAATTTTAAACCGAACTTCACCAAATGGCAGTTGGTCATAAGGAAGAGGACTATTGATTTTGAGGTCAAAGGGAAAAGGTCATCTTGTAAAATTGTCATTTTTCATCCGAATGACTTGAAAATTGATCAGCATTTGTATAGAATTGAGAAACTAAATATTTTGAGGTCAAAAGGTCAAAGGTCAATTAAAGGTCAAACTTCCAAAATCGTAAATTTTCATCCGATTAACTTGGGAATTAAACAGCAATTGTGGAGTGCCTCACTGAATTAGGAAACCAATGATTTAAAGGTCAAAAAAATCAAAGGTCAACTCCTGGTCACACTTCCAAAATCATCAATTTACATCTGAAAAATCGGCAATTTTCATCCGATTGACTTGGAGATTAAACAGCAATTGCAGGGTGCCTCGCTGAATTGGGAAACCAACTATTTTAAGGTCAAAGGTCAACTCAAAGTCAAGCTTCTAAAACCATCAATTTACATCTGAAAAATCGTCGCTTTTCATCCGATTAACTTGAGAATTAAACACCAATTGCAGAGTGCCTCGCTGAATTGGGAAACCAACTATTTTTGAGATAAAAGGTCAAAGGTCAACTCAAGGTCAAACTTCTAATATCAATTTTCACATGAAAAATCATGAATTTTAATCCGATTGACCCGAGCTTTGATTAAGATCGTCAATTTTAATGTTAATGAAATGGACAATTTGATGTATCCATGGCAACTTTGGGGGGGGGGGGGGCAGGGGTGGATTTTGCAAGTATCGTGCTCGCATTACGTCTTCTTGCGTGTTTATTTGTGTTTATGTTTGTTTGTCTGTAAGTGCGATAACTCGCAAATGCTTTCACCTATCTTCGTCAAGCTTTACCAGAGGATTCCGAAGGACAAAAGTGAGTCTGTTAATCTTTTTTGGACTATATAGGTAAGATTTTCGCTTTTCGCTCTTTCACGAGCCTCGATCTTGTATACAAAAAAAAAAAAAGATGTCAAGGTCAAAGGTCAAGGCTCTCTCGTTTTTTTTGTCCTTTGAGCTAAGAAGCTGAAATTTGGTCACAAATATTGTTCACACAAGTGCTTTGGCCAAAACACTATTTTTTATTTTTTGATCAATCAATTAATTCATTAATTACATAATTATTATTCATGTGTTATGTACTTATTTATAGCCTTTCTCATCTGGGCAATATCTCCGGCACCTTTTGGTGAAGATCCGAATGCAGATCTGATACAAGAGTTTTAAAATTTTAAGTGATTTTTCACCATTGAGTGATATATGGCCAAAAACGATATATAGCATGATATTTCAAAACGTTGTGGATTAGTTATGACGAAACTTGGTGGATGAGTTGGTTAGATGACTAGAACAAGGCGATTCGATTTTGGTTCAGATCCAAATCCAGATCTAACCTATCAATGGGATACAAAATGTAAACTTCAGCCTGCCGGACTTATGCTCTCTACCGAGTGCCGGTCCAGCTTAGATATCCATTATATCAGTGGTTTATACAGTAGTTAATCAGGTTGCAGAAGGAATGCAAGAATGCAATTTGCTAAGAGATCAGAAGTTCTCATGAGATTCTCAGGACAAGCTTACGATATTGTAGCATTGACAGTAATAATGTAATAATAATAATAGGATGATAAGTGGCCTTTTAAATACGATTCTCAATTTTTAGTGATCACGACTGAAAGTTCCTTGCCAGAGGGCAGCGGCCATGTGACGATGTGAGATGGTGTTGAGACGACAGACGTCCCCAAGTGTTCCTCCGCACTGATGACGCCGTGCACCTGTGATATTGCAACGCCTGTTCGCGGCTCGTTATTCTGAGCTGTGGACGCACCATCGCGGCCCGATGCAGACCATACTCGCTGCTGAAAACCAGAATTATAATACGCGTGACGCTTTATCTGAAGCTCGAGTGCGCGTTTGCGGAGGCATCGAGTAAAAACACGTCTTTATGGTAAGGTGAGGCGTGAAACGTGGTGCTCATGCGGAGTCGTGCACACGACGAGGCATCTGCTCGATGCGGCACATCTATCTATCTCATCGAGGAGAATCTTCGTGGCTCCGTTTGATCTCCCGACCGCCTGCTCTTCCTCACCTCGAAAATCTTTATTCATCTCGGCTCTCTGGAATGTCCCCTCGTCCGCGGAACGGTTTCTCTTGCGGTGAGTATGTTCCGCGACCATGTCGTGTTCATATTGTGCAGCGTTTCATCGCGCCCATCACTCGGCCGATCACTTGTGATTGGGAAATTTAATCAACTCCATTGCCCTATCCTCCAATCGGTCTTTTATTTGCCCTGAATAATGACGTTTGCAAAGATTTAGTTTTTCAAAATAGCATGTGATGCTGCTCGATCAGAGAGGAGTTTGTCGAGAGGAATGAGGTCAAACCGAGAGGAATGAGGTCAAGGAATGAACAACCTCATGTATATACACTGTATCACTGTATGTATGTATATATATATATATATATATATATATATATATATATATATATATATATATATATATATTGTCGTGTGTCTACACTGTAGTGAACACAGCAGGGCCACAGATGACCAAACGAGCTTTAACTCCGAGGCGTTCAATCCAATGGCGGACCTTCTTTACACTCGCGGGGGAGTGGGGGAAGGGCCGCAAGCGCTTTCCTGCACGGGTCCACCAGATGTCTTTGAACCTGCGATGATTATCAATTCAAGCCGACACAGAATTTAAAATGTACAAAAATACTGGCTTTATCTATCTATAATTCCAGTAATCTCTGTGTGTGTGTGTGTCTGTGTGTCTGTGTGTTTGTCTGTGACCGCTGTTTCTCGACAACCACGGGTCCGATATACTTGAAACTTGCCAGGTATATGCTGGGGACCCGAGGATGTGCCTTTTCAAGGTTTCATATTAATCGGAGAAGTAGTTACCGAGCTATGGCGATTTCTTTACCAAACTCCGCAAGCCGTTCGCTTTGGACCAAACCATTTCATGTAAATAGAGGGGGGGGGGGGGGATTGTCACCGTACTCGCAAGCCGTTCGCTTTGGCTTTGCGAATGGACCAAACCATTTCATGTAAATAGAGGGGGGGGATTGTCACCGTACTCGCAAGCCGTTCGCTTTGGCTTTGCGAATGGACCAAACCATTTCATGTAAATAGAGGGGGGGGGGGGGGATATAATTTTAGATATATATATAGTACGGGCATGCCCTAGTTAAAGAAATGCCAGGAACAAAGTGGTGCACAATAAAATATAAAATCCTAAATGGAGCACCTCCTATACAGACTCGTGAAACAGCACAAGGGGAAAAATAACTGGAAAATAAATGTGTTATTTTGTGGGCACTTAGCTCTGAGTGGCTCTTCAACCCCGTCAGGAATCGTCCAGGCCGGAGCGCGCAATCGGGCACGGCATATGTCTCGGCGGCAAGTAGGCCTCAGCGCCCCCTTGCCCACTCGGCTGCGCTTGTCTTCGTCATCCCCTGCACCAGTACCCATGTATCTCAGTGCACCCAGATGACGCCTGGACCAAGAAAGACTGCACGAGCCGCGACCATCTGCAGGAACTCGTCACACCCCTGTTGACAATTGTGACTGTTCGCTATCAACATCCACAGCCAAGAGACGAGCAGAGAGAAGAGAAAGAGGAAGAGCAAATGTCGGGACAGCTCGAACTGACTGTACCCACGCAAGAATCTTATCGGCGACCGTCCACCTCCAGATCCGGAAACCGAGAGAAAAAACAAGAGGAGACAACATGAACGGTGGTCGCTTTCTATGAAATCCAATCATGCAAGAGAGCAAAATGTCGGGACTCAAGTCTTTTATTCCTCGGTCTTCCACCTCCTTTGATGACGTTCACGCACTCCCCAATCAGCGGCCGCCATCCCATCACATCCCAGCGGCCCCGGACCAAAAACTGCTCTCCGGGGTGTGGCCTTATGGCCCTGCCTGCTTGATGTGGTGATGTGGCTGCTGGCAGTGCCAGTGGTATTGTTCAAAGTCTTGTTCCGGTCACATTTATTTAGTGTCATTAATGCGCGATTTCCTAGCTTGTGTGTGTGCTGCGTTGTCAAAAGGAACAGAGGAAAAATAACAGAGGCCATTACATACAGGGGATTAATTACCCATAATCCCTAACTAATTAACATAACCCCACCCCTTGTGATGGGAACGAAGATACGCGCTTATATGTCATCCGGTCCAAACGAATTTCTTACTTATGATACATGGGGTTCATCTTCTTCCCGACAGTTGGAGCACACCACCGTAAGGTAATCATTGTCTACCCCCACCACAAACAACAATATATATATATAATTATATATATATATATATATATATATATATATATATATATAAATATATATATATATATATATATATATATCTATATATATATATATATATATATATATATATATATATATATATATATATATATATATATATATATATATATATATATATATATATATATACAGACTTGCCATTTAATATGGAATATTTTTTTTGTGGGGGTGAACTTACTTTTCAAGATGACTTAGAACCAAAAGTTCATTGGAATTATGTTGAAATTATTCTAGATTTTGTTAATGTGACCTTTAAAAGAAACAAAAACCACATTAATTTGACATTTCAAAGCAAATAAATTGATCCTTGAAAGTGATGTAAACTGATATCGAACTCAATTCACGGACAGTACTGTGTTAAACTTCTGTACGTTTTCCAGAAGTATCTCTTTATTTTGCACATTAGCCAAAAAAAAATTCAACAAAAACAAAAGCTAAATTATGACTGGGATTACGGACAGTAAAATTACAGTTCAGTACTTCGTGTAACCCCCACGAGCATTCAGGAGAGCACGTACACGTCGAAGCATGCTGCTCATGAGATTTGCCAAGGTTTGGACAGGAATCGCTTGCCATGCAGTGACAATAGTCTGCTGCAATTCACGCACAGAGGTAGGCTGCTGGTCCAAGTTGTCGATTTGACGCATTAATTCTGCCCACAAGTTCTCTATCAGATTCATATCCGGGGACATGGCAGGCCACTCCATATGCTCTACACCACGGTCAGCAAGAAAGTGTTTGATCATGCGAGCATGATGAGGCCATGCATTGTCATCTTGGAAGACAGAGTTTCCTCGAAAGGCTGCACGAGCAAATGGAAGCAATGTTTCTTCCAGAATGACCCTGTACTTGAACTGGTTCAGGTTTCCATTCAGAACAACCAGGTCAGTTTTGCCCCCTGCATGAAAAGCAGCCCAAACGGTCACCCCACCACCTCCAGCTTGAACTCTTGGCACTATACAATCTTCGTTGTGGGCTTCATGCACTTGTCTGTGCACTCGGACGAGGCCATCTTGACGGTAGACCAGAAATCTAGACTCGTCACTGAAGGTCACGTGATTCCAGTGTCCTGGCTGCCATTGACGGTGCTCTCTGGCCCACTGCAATCGGCGCTGGCTAGGTTGTCTGGTCAGGTGTGGCTTTCTCAGGGGACGCCTGGCACGATAGCCTTCTTGAACCAGTCGTTGGTCGACTAGCCTTCTGGATACAGGCACATTTTTCAGTTGCTGCCACTCAGGCCGAAGCCGATTAGCTGACTTGGTACGGCCATTGCAGACTAACCGGTGCAGCTGGCGATCATCTCTCGTTGTGGTTCTGCGTGGACGTCCTGGCCTCGGTATTGGAGTAGGGACACCCCTATGAGAATTTCGTTTCAGGATCTTTGACACCTGACCTTGAGTGATGCCATACTGCCGAGCAATAGCATGCTGTTTCATGCCAGAATTTCGTAAAGCCACCACTCCATGACAAACAGCATTGTCAAGTTGATGGACCAAGGACACAAAATACCCTTAAAGACCCAAAACACCCCAAATACCCCAAATACCCTTGAAGGCCCTGAGGCTCAAAAAGACCCTGAAGACCCAAATGGCCCCGAAGACCCAAAACACCCTGAAGACCACAAAGACCCTTGAAGACCCTGAAGACCCTGAAGACCCAAAAGACACCGAAATGGTCAAAGATGCCTATCCCTCTGAAACGCCGTGTGGTGTGGAGCACGGAGCGCGCCGAGCCACGCTAGTATATATACTGTTTATATATATATATATATATATATATATATATATATATATATATATATATATATATATATATATATATATATATATATATATATATATATATATATGTATATATATACTATATATATATATATATATATATATATATATATATATATATATATATATATACATACATACATACATACATATATATATATATATATATATATATATATATATATATATATATATATATAGATATATATATATATATACTGAAACGCAAAAGAAACTTACCACCTTTGAAACCTTTAAATATCAACAATAACACTGCGTGTAGTAAATGTGTGAACTTATTTGTGGACAATAGTGTCCTCATTGTCAGACAAAACGGTCACGGATGGTCACTTGAACCTTCAATGGTCACTTCATAGCACAGCTGTTGAACAGCTGTTTTGACTGTCAGTGAATAGCCAAGGGGTACGGGATGATTTTAATGAGCTGCACGTGATGTCTTGATATTGGCTTTAAAAAGGCCAGTGCAAAATGGGCATTTCAATCAACATGCCACGATTGTCAAGGGATCAACGGCAGCGTGCCCTGGGCATGCTGCAAGGCGGACTGAGCTACCGTGAGGTGGCACGTCGCCTTGGCTGTTCACACCAGACGATATCGGCCCTGGTGGACAGAGACACCCTCCACAACTCTGCAGATGACAGACCTCGATCAGGGAGGCCAAGAGTCACCACTGCAAGGCAGGACAGGCAGATGGTCCGAAGTCACCTGCGGGATCGATTCCGTCCAGCATCCCGCACTGCGGCAGAAACTCCGGGGCGTGCAAACCCACGGATCTCCAATGATACTGCACGAAGACGACTGCATGACTATGGTCTGACTGCCAGAAGACCATACAGAGGCCCCGTGATGATGGCTGCCCATCGCCACAACCGACAGAGATGGTGCCAGCAGCATCAGCGGTGGACCTTGGTGCAGTGGAACGAGGTCGCTTGTTTGAAATGTAATAAAATTGTAACAGTTCAAAATAAAACAAACCAACAATTGCTAATTGAAACATTGGCATTTTATTGATGACATGTCAAGTTTTTGACCAAGATACACCATCTCATCAGTTTGTTCTACAGTACAGAACAGCACAGGGTGCAATGTCAGTCCCCTTTCAATAGCGTGTGGCCACCATTGTTTTGGATACAGGCAGTGCATCGTCGGCGTATACTGCCTACCAGTCTTTGGATGGATTGCTGCTGGATTCTGTCCCACTCAGTCCTCAATGTCTGAAGCAGCTCTGCCCGTGTCCTGGCCCTGCCAACTACGCGTCTCCCAAGCTCATCCCACAGGTGCTCTATGGGATTCAGGTCAGGGGAGAGCGCAGGCCACTGCATGGTGTTGATGTTCTCGCCTTGGAGAAATGCAGTGGTAAAGCGAGCAGCATGGGGACGAGCGTTGTCATGCTGAAAGGTTCTCAGTTCTGGGTGGTCTAGCAGGAATGGCAGCAGATGAGGTCGCAGGATGTTATCCACATACCGCTGGGCGTTAAGATTCCCATCCACAACCACCAGTGGCGTCCTGTACCGGCCTGATATGGCGGCCCACACCATCACACTTGGGCCACCCCACCTGTTGGCTTGACGCACGCAACAATCGGCATATCGCTCGCCAGTTCTTCTCCAGACATGCTCACGCCCATCAGGACTATCCACACAGAACCTTGACTCATCGCTGAAAGCGACCTCGTTCCACTGCGCCAAGGCCCGCCGCTGATGCTGCTGGCACCATCTCTGTCGGTTGCGGCGATGGGCAGCCGTCATCACGGGGCCTCTGTATGGTCTTCTGGCAGTCAGACCATAGTCATGCAGTCGTCTTCGTGCAGTATCATTGGAGATCCGTGGGTTTGCACGCCCCGGAGTTTCTGCCGCAGTGCGGGTTGCTGGACGGAATCGATCCTGCAGGTGACTTCGGACCATCTGCCTGTCCTGCCTTGCAGTGGTGACTCTTGGCCTCCCTGATCGAGGTCTGTCATCTGCAGAGTTGTGGAGGGTGTCTCTGTCCACCAGGGCCGATATGGTCTGGTGTGAACAGCCAAGGCGACGTGCCACCTCATGGTAGCTCAGTCCGCCTTGCAGCATGCCCAGGGCACACTGCCGTTGATCCCTTGACAATCGTGGCATGTTGATTGAAATGCCCATTTTGCACTGGCCTTTTTAAAGCCAATATCAAGACATCACGTGCAGCTCATTAAAATCATCCCGTACCCCTTGGCTAATCACTGACAGTCAAAACAGCTGTTCAACAGCTGTGCTATGAAGTGACCATTGAAGGTTCAAGTGACCATCCGTGATCGTTTGGTCTGACAGTGAGGACACTATTGTCCACAAATAAGTTCACACATTTACTACACGCAGTGTTATTGTTGATATTTAAAGGTTTCAAAGGTGGTAAGTTTCTTTTGCGTTTCAGTATATATATATATATATATATATATATATATATATATATATATATATATATATATATATATATATATATATACATATATATATATATATATATATATATATTGAAGGCTTTTTACTTTAAACGAATGGCCCTCAGAATATTTTAAACGACACATGTATATATAGAAGAAGAAACGCCTCGGAGTTATATATATACATATATACATGTGTCGTTTAAAATATTCTGAGGGTCATTCGTTTAAAATAAAAAGCCTTCAATTTGCTGATATTTTGCCTTTTCATTTGGGCTTCCCAATTGAAGCCCCGCCCGTAGGGCGGGTACCGTTGCTCTTATTTAGTAATACAGATTTGAGACTCGTGTAAGAGCTAACACATTGAACATGAAAACATGCACAGACACTTAAAAAATACAATGAAAGGAGTGGGAGACAAGAGGGGGAAGGAGAGGGAAGCACACAAGCACAACAGTAGAGAACAAGGACGTCGGTAGATCTGTGGAAGGGGGAGGGCTGGAGAAGAGGGTGGTGTATACGGTATAAAGCAAATGAACACTTCTAGCAATTTCACAACTAGGAATTTCAGGAAAGAAGTTGTGGATTGAAAGAGGCGGATTTGGGGTGTTTTAACGGGGGTAGAAAAGATCAAGGTTTTGGATGTGGGAAGATAAGAGATGATGGTGAACAGCTGTTTTACAGACCTGGAGGGAGGAGAGGGATTGAAAAATGGGGGAGTTTGTTCCAGAGGTGGGAGAAAAGAGGAATGAAGGAGTGAAGGTGAGCAGAGAGTCTTGATTTTGGCAGTTTCACAAGAAGAGGGTTGCTGGCAGATCTTGTGCGTCCTGCAGGACTATTTTGGAGACAGGACACAGACAGAGCAGGGGGAGCAAGGCCGGAGAGGAGTCGGTAGAAGAAAGACCACCTACCTGCCTGCGATGAGAGAGAGAATGGCCCTCAGAATCAGATTCATCGCGGGAGATTCCAATGATTCTGAACGCTTTGGTTTCAACCGCGTGAAACCGAGCTAGGTGTGAGGCAGGAGCACCGGCCCAGAGGGGGGCACAGTATTGCATTGAGCTGCGGATGAAAGCCTTGTATGTGGTGAGGAGCTCAGATGTGCCAAGGAAGGACTTCGCATAACGGAGGATGCCCAGTCGGCGACTGGCTTTGGAGGCCAGATTAGAAATGTGGTTTTCCCAGGAAAGATCATGGCCGATAGTGAGACCCAAAAGCTTGAGTGACAAAATTTCTGGAAGAGGTTTGTTCAGAAAGTATATGGGAGGGTTTTCCAGACGGTCTTTTCTGAGAGTCAAAGTGAGAGTGTGAGATTTGTCAGGATTGAAAGACATGTTCCACTTGTTTGCCCAGTCAGTGATTTTGTCCAGGTCTGCTGAGAGTGAAGAGGCTGCTGCCAGCCAATCTGAGGGATGAGGAATGGAGCGGCAGAGAGTGGAGTCATCAGCAAAGAGATGGAGCGGATTTTCCAGAGAGTCGGATAGATCATTAATGAAGACCAACAAAAGCACAGGGCCCAGAACACTACCATGAGGAACTCCAGTCTGAACAGGAAGGGGAGATGAGAGAATTCCATTCAGGGCCACACGTTGACTGCATGTGGTTTCTATGGTTTCTTCTTCTTGAGTTGGGAGACAGAGCACAAGGAAGTCCACAAGCCATGCGTGGAGGTTTCCATGGATACCATAAGAGGAGAGTTTGGTGAGCAGGCCGGGGTGCCAGACCACGTGATATGTCAAGGGAGACAGGTCTGATTTGTATATACAGACTTGGCATTTAATATGGAATATTTTTTTTTCTTGACTTGGGTTTACTTTCTGAACTCAGTATATCAATCTGGTGAATTTATTTTACCCTTTGGTGATGTCTTTGTTGAAAGAACCATGTCACTGATTGTCTTTCACAGCAAGAAATCAATAACAGGATTATATCACAGGTGGCATGACAAAATGTAAGGACAGGTACATTTGACGATTGGCTTCACAATCGGGTATATCAGGGTTGTTGCGTTCCGTATTAGTCGAAAACAACTGCTGCACGTCCACAAATGTTATTGCCGCTTCCTCTGGAGATGGTCCGTCAACTTGACAATGCTGTTTGTCATGGAGTGGTAGCTTTACGAAATTCTGGCATGAAACAGCGTGCTATTGCTCGGCAGTATGGCATCACTCAAGGTCAGGTGTCAAAGATCCTGAAACGAAATGCTCAGAGTGGTGTCCATACTCCAATACCGAGGCCAGGACGTCCACTCAGAACCACAAGGAGAGATGATCGCCAGCTGCACCGGCTAGTCTGCAATGGCTGTACCAAGTCAGCTAAACGGCTTAGGGCTGAGTGGCAGCAACTGACAAATGTGCCTGTATCCCGAAGGCTAGTCAACCAACGACTGGTTCAGGCAGGCTATCGTGCCAGGCGTCCCCTGAGAAAGCCACGCCTGACCAGACAACACAGCCAGCGCCGATTGCAGTGGGCCAGAGAGCACCGTCAATGGCAGCCAGGACACTGGAATCACGTGGCATTCAGTGACGAGTCTAGATTTCTGGTCTATCGTCAAGATTGCCGCGTCCGAGTGCGCATACAAGTGCATGAAGCCCACAACGAAGATTGTATAGTGCCAAGAGTCCAAGCTGGAGGTGGTGGGGTGACCGTTTGGGCTGCTTTTCATGCAGGGGGAAAAACTGACCTGGTTGTTCTGAATGGAAACCTGAACCAGTTCAAGTACAGAGTCATTCTGGAAGAAACATTGCTTCCATTTGCTCGTGCAGTCTTTCGAGGAAACTTTGTCTTCCAAGATGACAATGCACGGCCTCATCGTGCTCACATGATCCAACACTTTCTTGCTGACCGTGGTGTAGAGCATATGGAGTGGCCTGCCATGTCCCCGGATATGAATCCGATAGAGAACTTGTGGGCAGAATCAACGCGTCAAATCGACAACTTGGTCCAGCAGCCGACCTCTGTGCGTGAATTGCAGCAGACTATTGTCACTGCATGGCAAGCGATTCCTGTCCAAACCTGGGCAAATCTCGTGAAAAGCATGCCTCGACGTGTACGTGCTCTCCTGAATGCTCGTGGGGGTTACACGAAGTACTGAACTGTAATTTTACTGTCCGTAATCCCAGTCATAATTTAGCTTTTGTTTTTGTTGAAAAAATTTTGGCTAATGTGCAAAATAAAGAGATACTTCTGGAAAACGTACAGAAGTTTAACACAGTACTGTCCGTGAATTGAGTTCGATATCAGTTTACATCACTTTCAAGGATCAATTTATTTGCTTCGAAATGTCAAATGTGGTTTTTATTTCTTTTAAAGGTCACATTAACAAAATCTAGAATAATTTCAACATAATTCCCATGAACTTTTGGTTCTAAGTCATCTTGAAAAGTAAGTTCACCCCCACAAAAAAAATATTCCATATTAAATGCCAAGTCTGTATATAAAGGTCTGGTTTGTCTATATGTTGTTACACATATATATATATATGTGTGTGTGTGTGTGTGTGTGTGTGTGTGTGTGTGTGTGTGTGTGTGTGTGTGTGTGTATATATATATATATATATATATATATATATATATATATATATATATATATATATATATAATCGGGAGATTAAATCAGACGCGGACGTAGCTTCAGGACTTCGATCTTTAGATCGAAGTCCTGAAGATCGAAGATCGAAGTCCTGAAGCTACGTCCCGTCTGATTTAATCTCCCGATTATTTATTCAATGCAAATGAGACGCCCTGCTCGGACTGTGGAGTTTCTACTATTTCTCACAGTATATATATACTAGCTTGGCTCGGCTCGCTGCGCTCGCCTCACCGAGCGTTGTTACTGAGGAACGGGCTTATTTTAGCTGCGGATAATGACTGTATCTGAGTTGCTGTGTTGTCATGATTTACACCAATCATAATACTGAAGGAGCTATGCTCCAACACGAGTCGGAAGGATTGACGCGACCAAAGACGGAAATTCGTCCGAGTTGCTTTATTGCACGTATCAAACTCGGGTACTCTGAAAAGCCCGTTTATCGGGCAGCAATATATATACACATTATGCCGGAGCGTTTGCCCGGGAAAAGCGAGACCGGGCATGCCCGGGCGTCAAGGGTGAGTCCTGGAAAGGCGAGTCTGGACCTGCCTGGGCATCCTGGGCGAGCCCTGGAAAGGCGAGAGCGGGCATGCCCGGGCGTCCTGGGCGAGCCCTGGAAAGGCGAGAGCGGGCATGCCCGGGCGTCCTGGGCGAGCCCTGGAAAGGCGAGAGCGGGCATGCCCGGGTGTCATGGGCGAGCCCTGGAAAGGCGAGAGCGGGCATGCCCGGGCGTCCTGGGCGAGCCCTGGAAAGGCGAGAGCGGGCACGCCCGGGTGTCCTGGGCGAGCCCTGGAAAGACGAGTCTGGGCATGCCCGGGAAAGACGAGACCATGCGTACCCGGGAGGCTCGGGCGAGCCCGGGAACAGCGAGTCCGGGCATGCCCGGGAGAGGCGCGTCTGGGCCTGTCCGGGCGGCCTGGACGAGCCCGGCATGATGATTGCTTCCTGGCCGCGTCCTTGGTAGGTGCAAGGCGATTGTGTACACCCAGCGTTAACCGCTACACACGCCCCTCCAGAATCGACTTGCACCAGCAGGGTCAATTTAAGGGGGGTCCTGATGACCGGGCCGAAGCGACCCCTGGAGGGTCGTGGGGGGGGGGTCCGATGTGGTGGTGGGTGGTCGAGCGGGGGGAACTGTGGACGGGGGGCGACCTCGCCGCGGAGGAAGGGCCAACCGTGGTGGTTGGTCGACGTCCACGTGCGCCAGCTTGAGGCGGTCCACTGAAATCCGGTCCGACCGACCGCCGAAGTCGATGACGAATGACTTGTCGTCCCGTCGCAGGACCCGGAAGGGCCCGTCGTACGGCGGCCGGAGTGGCCCCCGGTGTGCGTCATGACGCACAAAGACGTACTCCGCTGTGCGAAGCGCTGGGGGGATGTAGGACTGGGGGCCACCGTGGCGGGACGTTGGCACAGGGGCAAATCGTCGGGTGGCCTCCTGGAGGTCCGAGCGCTGGCGAGCTGCGGACCAGGGACTGGTAGCGTCGGGCACGAACTCGCCCGGGACGCGGAGCAGCTGGCCGTAGACGAGCTCGGCGGTGGACGCCTGGAGGTCCTCTTTGGGGGCCGTGCGGAGGCCCAAAAGGACCCACGGCAGCCGGTCGGCCCAACCGTCGTCCTGAAGGCCGGCCATGAGCGCGGCCTTCATGGAGCGGTGAAAATGCTCGCACAACCCATTGGCTTGGGGGTGGTAGGCCGTGGTATGGTGGAGCCGGACTCCCAGGTTGCGGGCGACCACGCCCCACAGCTCGGAGGTGAACTGCGGACCGCGGTCCGAAGAGATGTCTGCCGGGGCGCCGAAACAGGCGACCCAGGTGGCGATGAAAGCCTGTGCCACGTCGGCGGTGGTGGTGGAAAGGAGGGGAACGGCCTCCAGCCACCTGGTGGTCCTGTCCACCATGGTGAGCAGGTGTGTGAAACCCCGCGAAGGGGGAAGGGGGCCAACCAGGTCCACGTTGACGTGGTCGAAACGCCATTTGGGCACGGTGAAAGGTGCCACCGGGGCCTGGGTGTGGCGGTGGACCTTGGCCCGCTGGCAGGCCGTGCAGGCGTTGGCCCAGTCGCGGACATCCCGTCGAAGGCCGTGCCAGACGAAACGCGCCGACACCAGTTTTTGAGAAGCTTTCCGGCCCGGGTGAGAAAGGCCGTGGATGGAGGCGAAGATGCGGCGCTGCCAGGTAACGGGCACGATGGGGCGAGGCTGGCCTTGGGAGACGTCGCAGAGCAGGACAGTGTCTGCGAAGTGGATGTCAGCCAGGCGGAGGCCCGTGTCCGCCGCCCGGAGGGCCTGCACCACGGTGTCGTTGGTATGGTCGGCCGCCATGAGCGCGAAGTCCACGCCGAGGTGGACCGCGTTCGCGCTGGCCCGAGAAAGACAGTCGGCCACGGCGTTGTCTTTGCCGGCGACGTGCCGGATGTCCGTGGTAAATTCCGACACGGCGGAGAGGTGGCGCTGCTGGCGGGCCGACCACCGCTCCGTGACTTTGGCCATTGCGTAAACCAATGGCTTGTGGTCGACGAAAGCTGTGAACGGGCGGCCCTCCAGGAGGTGGCGGAAATGGCGAACGGCCAGGAATAGACTGAGGAGCTCGCGGTCAAACTTGCTGTATTTTAACTCGTTCGGCCGGAGTTGCCGGCTGAAAAAAGCGAGTGGCTGCCAAACCCCGTTCACCCATTGTTCATGGACGGCGCCCACCGTGTAGTTGGAGGCGTCCGTAGTGAGGGCGATGGGAGCGTTGAGCACCGGGTGAGCCAGCAGCATTGCGTCGGCGAGGGCCCGCTTCGCGCTCGTGAATGCCGCGTCCATGGCCGTGGACCAGACGATGTCATGCTTGGCCGGCTTGCCCCGTAGGGCTTCGTAAAGGGGCCGCATGAGCTGAGCAGCGCGGGGCACGAATCGGTGATAAAAATTCACCATGCCGAGGAACTCTTGCAGGGCCTTGATGGAGCGGGGACGCGGGAACTTGGTGATGGCCTCGACCTTGGTCGGCAGCGGCACGGCCCCGGTCTTGGTGATGCGGTGGCCCAAAAAGTCAACAGTCGTCGTTCCGAAGTGGCATTTGGCCGGGTTGACAATTAAGCAGTGCTCGCTGAGGCGTCCGAACAGCGTTCGGAGGTGGAGGAGGTGCTCGGCTCGGGACGTGCTGGCGACGAGAATGTCGTCCAGATAAAAAAAAACACCGTTTAGAGGCCATTTTTCCACGCAAAGCAGGGGTTGGCCTTTTCGGGGACCGTGGTAGTTGTTGTTTTTTGGTCCCCTTTTTTGAAGCAATGTTTTACGGCCGGATGCCCTTCCTGACGCCAACCCTTTATGCCGCCTTCAACGACAAACAGGGAATTACCAGTGAACTGGTACTCAATTAGCCGACCTCGGAAGGATGAGCAGGCTGAGTCAACCCCCCTGGCATTAATTCGGCGATCGACCGAGATTCGAACCCAGGATCCTAGGTATCCTAAGCCGGCACCCTAGCCGCTAGCCCAACACCAGGGTATATAGACGAAAGGATATATACAAAATAGACGTCCAGATAGACGAAAAGAAATGGCAGGTCGCGCAGCACGCCGTCCATCAAGCGTTGGACCGCCTGGGCCGCGTTCTTGAGGCCAAACGGCATCCTCAAAAATTCGAACAGGCCGAACGGCATGATGACGGCCGTCTTTGGGACGTCGGCCGGCCTGACAGGTACCTGGTGGTATCCCCGTATCAAGTCAATTTTTGAAAAAATAACCCATCCTGCCAAACGGGCGGAAAAGTCTTGGATGTGCGGGATCGGATACCTGTCGGGGGTGGTAGCGTCGTTGAGGTGGCAGTAGTCGCCACACGGGCGCCATCCGCCCCCCGGCTTTGGCACGATGTGCAGTGGTGAGGCCCACGCGCTATCGGAGCGCCGCACGATGCCGAGGCTCTCCAACGCGTCGAACTCGGCTTTGGCCACGGCGAGCTTGGCCGGGTCGAGGCGGCGGGCTCTGGCGTAGACCGGCGGGCCCGTAGTGGGTATGTGGTGCTCGATCCCATGTCGCACTGCGACAGCCGAAAACGTCGGCCGCGTGAGGGCCGGGAATTCCGCGAGCAGGCGAGCGAACTCGTTCGCCGTCGGGAGGGCGCATGCCAGTTCGGTCGGCGCGGAGCTGCTCATCATACATGCCAGGGAGCTGAAGGTCTCGGCGTTGACAAGGGGACGCCATTTGACGTCAACCAGCAGCCCGTGCGCGCAGAGGAAGTCGGCGCCCAGCAAAGCCATGGGGACGCCTGCGGTCACAAAGGTCCACTGAAAGCGCTGGCTGTCGAAGCAGAGGGTGACGTTGCGCGGGCCGAAGGTGCGTATGGCCGATCCATTAGCAGCGACCAAGGAGGGGCCGCAAACGGCGTTCTGCCTGTCCTGCTCGGAGGCGGGTATGACGCTCAGTTGGGCGCCGGTGTCACAAAGGAAACGCCGCCCGGACGCTTTGTCCTTAATAAAAAGCAAGTTGCCCGAGTGGCCGGCACTCATGGCTGGTAATGAACGCTGGCCCGGCCGTTTCCCGACTTGCCGAAAGTGCACGGGGGTCGGCATGTCCGAGCCTTGTGTCCGAACCTGGCGTGGTAATGACACCACGCCTGGTCAGGTGGAGGCCCCGGCCGTCGTGTTGGAAGCGGTCGGCGCGGCGTGGCGGCCGCCAGTTGCACCGGCAGTTCGGCCTCCAACCGCGCAGGGCGCTCGGGCGTCATGGGCGTCGCCTCAGACGGCGGTGGGCTCCAGGTAGCCGCTCCGATGTGCTGGCCTGCCGAGGAGATCTTGTCGGCTTCCCTGGCGAGGGCGCGGGGATCCGTGATCGACGTGCCTGCCAGGGCGAGGCGTACCTGGTTAGGCAGCTGGCGGAGGAACAGCTCTCGGAACAGAAAATCCGGAGAGTGCTCACCGAGCAACGACAGCATGTAGTCCATTCGCTCGGACGGGCGCGTGTCGCCGAGCTCGGGCAGGTCGAGCAGGCGTCGTGCGCGTTCCGCCGGTGAGAGGGCGAAAGCGTCGAGGAGGAGCGTCTTGATCGCGCCATACTTGTCAGCGACTGACGGGCGCTCGAGGAGGCTCAGGGCACGGGCCGCGGTGGCGGAGCCGAGCGCTGCTACCACATGGTGGAAGCGGGTGTCGTCGGCGGTGATGCCTCGCAGGGCGAACTGGGAGTCCGCCTGGGCGAACCAAACAGCCGCGTGAGCCTCCCAGAAGGTAGGCAGTTTAAGGGCAACTGCCGTGTCCATGTTCGGGGTCACCAATGAAGGAGCTATGCTCCAACGCGAGTCGGAAGGATTGACGCGACCAAAGACGGAAATTCGTCCGAGTTGCTTGATTGCACGTATCAAACTCGGGTACTCTGAAAAGCCCGTTTATCGGGCAGCTATATATATACACATTATGCCGGAGCGTTTGCCCGGGAAAAGCGAGACCGGGCATGCCCGGGCGTCAAGGGCGAGTCCTGGAAAGGCGAGAGCGGGCATGCCCGGGCATCCTGGGCGAGCCCTGGAAAGGCGAGAGCGGGCATGCCCGGGCGTCCTGGGCGAGCCCTGGAAAGGCGAGAGCGGGCATGCCCGGGCGTCCTGGGCGAGCCCTGGAGAGGCGAGAGCGGGCATGCCCGGGTGTCCTGGGCGAGCCCTGGAAAGACGAGTCTGGGCATGCCCGGGAAAGACTAGACCGGGCGTGCCCGGGAGGCTCGGGCGAGCCCGGGAACAGCGAGTCCGGGCATGCCCCCGGGAGAGGCGCGTCTGGGCCTGTCCGGGCGGCGTGGACGAGCCCGGCATGTTGATTGCTCCCTGGCCGCGTCCTTGGTAGGTGCAAGGCGATTGTGTACACCCAGCGGTAACCGCTACAATACAAATAATTATTTTGCACAAATGTATTTGTTGTGTTTGTGATATTACATTTTTATAGGCAATTTAGGTTGAAGATTTAGGTTGAATGTTTTTTTTTCTTTCAAGAAAGAACCCCTCAGCACATACATAGGGAAGGGGTAGGTACAGACTAGAAATTTGGGACGATTACACCTCACCACCACGGAATTCAAAACACCTCACCACAAAGTAATTTAAAACACATCACCACCAAGTAATTCAAAACACCTCACCACCACGAAATTAAAAACACATCAACACCACGTAATTCAAAACACCTCACCACCACGAAATTAAAAACACCTCACCACCACGAAATTAAAAACACCTCACCACCACGACATTGAAAACACCTCACCACCACGTAATTAAAAACACCTCACCACCACGACATTAAAAACACCTCACCACCACGTAATTAAAACACCTCACCACCATGTAATTAAAACACCTCACCACCACGAAATAAAAACACCTCACCACCACATAATTAAAAACACCTCACCACCACGTAATTCAAAACACCTCACCACCACGAAATAAAAAACACCTCACCACCACGTAATTCAAAACACCTCACCACCACGAAATTAAAAACACCTCACCACCACGAAATTAAAAACACCTCACCACCACGTAATAAAAAACACCTCACCACCACGTAATTAAAAACACCTCACCACCACGACATTGAAAACACCTCACCACCACGACATTGAAAACACCTCACCATCACGAAATTAAAAA
The DNA here is from genome assembly GCF_964187855.1 of Myxine glutinosa. Taxonomy (NCBI): domain Eukaryota; kingdom Metazoa; phylum Chordata; class Myxini; order Myxiniformes; family Myxinidae; genus Myxine; species Myxine glutinosa. The sequence continues at coordinate 61,261,380 of NC_136268.1, read as the reverse complement.
CACCTCACCACCACGAAATTAAAAACACCTCACCACCACGTAATTAAAAACACCTCACCACCACGAAATTAAAAACACCTCACCACCACGTAATTCAAAACCCCTCACCACCACGAAATTAAAAACACCTCACCACCACGAAATTCAAAACACCTCACCACCACGAAATTAAAAACACCTCACCACCACGTAATTCAAAACCCCTCACCACCACGAAATTAAAAACACCTCACCACCACGAAATTCAAAACACCTCACCACCACGAAATTAAAAACACCTCACCACCACGAAATTCAAAACACCTCACCACCACGTAATTAAAAACACCTCACCACCATGTGATTTAAAAACACCTCACCACCATGTGATTTAAAAACACCTCATCACCACATAATTAAAAACACCTCACCACCATGTGATTTAAAAACACCTCACCACCACATCATTTAAAAACACCTCACCACCACATAATTCAAAATACCTCACCACCACGTGATTCAAAACCACCACAACGTTATTAAAAACACTCCACAACCACGGAAACAAAAGTTTGAGGGAGTCGTTAAGTGACAACACAGACACTGCCCAGATGTGTAGATATATAGATAAACTAGCTGCGCTCGCCTCACCAAGCGTCGATACTGAGGAGCGGGCTTATTTTAGCTGAGGCGAATGACTGTACCTGAGTTGCTGTGTTGTCATGATTTTCACCAATCATAATACAAACAATTACTTGGCACAAATGTATTTGTTGTGTTTGTGATATTACATTTTTATAGGCAATTTAGGTTGAAGATTTAGGTTGAATTTTTTTTTTTCAAGAAAGAACCCCTCAGCACATACATAGGGGAGGGGTAGGTGCAGACTGCAAGTTTGGGACGATTACACCTCACCACCACGTAATTCAAAACACCTCACCACCACGTCATTTAAAAACACCTCACCACCAAGTAATTCAAAACACCTCACCACCACGTCATTTAAAAACACCTCACCACCACATAATTCAAAACACCTCACCACCAAGTAATTCAAAACACCTCACCACCATGTAATTCAAAACACCTCACCACCATAAAACACATAATAAAAACACCTCACCACCACGAAATTAAAAACACCTCACCACCACGAAATTCAAAACACCTCACCACCATGTAATTCAAAACACCTCACCACCACATAATTCAAAACACCTCACTACCACGAAATTAAAAACACCTCACCACCACGTCATTTAAAAACACCTCACCACCAAGTAATTCAAAACACCTCACCACCACATAATTCAAAACACCTCACTACCACGAAATTAAAAACACCTCACCACCACGTCATTTAAAAACACCTCACCACCAAGTAATTCAAAACACCTCACCACCACATAATTCAAAACACCTCATCACCAACTAATTCAAAACACCTCACCACCACGTCATTTAAAAACACCTCACCACCACGTAATTATAAATACCTCACCACCACGTAATTTAAAACACCTCACCACCATGTGATTTAAAAACACCTCACCACCATGTGATATTAAAACACCTCACCACCAAGTAATTCAAAACACCTCACCACCACATAATTCAAAACACCTCATCACCACATAATTCAAAACACCTCATCACTAACTAATTCAAAACACCTCACCACCACCTAATTAAAAACACTTCACCACCACGTAATTATAAATACCTCACCACCACGTGATTCAAAACCACCACAATGTTATTAAAAACACTTCACAACCACGGAATCAAAAGTTTGAGGGAGTCGTTAAGTGAACACAGACACTGCCCAGATGTGTAGATATAATTATAGATAAATTACTGCACCCGAGTTGCCGTTTTGTCATTGTTTAAACCAATCATAATTCAAACAATTATTTTGCACAAATGTATTTGTAATATACATGATATCACATTTTATAAACAATTGAAGTTGAAAAAAAAAAAATTTCCCCAAAAAAAATTCCCCCCCAAAAAAAAAAAAATGGAAACTTTTCAAAAAAAATACGCTTAGGACATACCGACGGGAGAGATATGTGCATTCCAGAAGTTTGGTACGATTTCACAAAAGTTTGAGAAAGTAGTTCAGTGACAACACAGGACAACACAGGACAGGACAGACGCTGCACAGATATATATAGAGATGACTGTACCCGAGTTGCCGTTTTGTCATGGTTTAAACCAATCATAATTCAAACAATTATTTTGCACAAATGTATTTGTAATATACGTGATATCACATTTTGTAAACAATTGAAGTTGAAAAAAAAAAATTTCCCCAAAAAATTCCAAAAGAAAAGAAGAAAAAATTGGAATATTTTTCAAAAACAATACCCTTAGGACGTACCGACGGGAGAGATATGTGCATACCAGAAGTTTGGTACGATTTCACAAAAGTTTGAGAAAGTAGTTCAGGGACAAGGCAACACAAGACAACACAAGACAACACAACACAGGACAGACGCTGCACAGATATATATATATATATATATATATATATATATATATATATATATATATATATATATATATATATATATATATACATACATATATATATATATATATATATATATATATATATATATATATATATATATATATATATACATATATATATATATATATACATATATATATATATATATACATATATATATATATATATATATATATATATATATATATATATATATACATATATATATATACCGTATATATATATAAACACAGACTTGGTATTTAATATGGAATTTTTTTTTTTCTTGACTTGGGTTTGCTTTCTTAACTCAGTATATCAATCTGGTGAGTTTCTTTTACACTTTGGTGATTTATTTGTAAAAAGAACCATGTCACTGATTGTCTGTCGCAGCAAGAAGTCAACAACAGTATTATATCACAGGTGGTGTGGAAAAATGTACAGACAGGTGCATTTGATGATTGGCTTCACAGTCGGGTATACAAGGGTTGTTGCGTTCTGTATTAGTGGAAAACAACTGCTGCACATCTCCAAAAGTTATTGCCGCTTTCTCTGGAGATGGTCTGTCAACTCGACAATGCTGTTTGTCATGGAGTGGTGGCTTTACGAAATTACAGCATGAAACAGCGAGCTATTGCTCGGCAGTATGGCATCACTCAAGGTCAGGTGTCAAAGATCCTGAAACGAAATGCTCAGAGGGGTGTCCCTACTCCAATACCGAGGCCAGGACATCCCCGCAGAACCACAAGGAGGGATGATCGCCAGCTGCCCCGGTTAGTCCGCAATGGCGGTACCAAGTCAGCTAATCGGCTTAGGGCTGAGTGGCAGCAACTGAAAAATGTGCCTGTATCCAGAAGGCTAGTCAACCAACGACTGGTTCAAGCAGGCTATCGTGCCAGGCATCCCCTGAGAAAGCCACGCCTGACCAGACAACACCGCCAGCGCCGATTGCAGTGGGCCAGAGAGCACCGTCAATGGCAGCCAGGACACTGGAATCACGTGATCTTCAGTGATGAGTCTAGATTTCTGGTCTATCGTCAAGATGGCCGTGTCCGAGTGCGCAGACAAGTGCATGAAGCCTACAACAAAGATTGTATAGTGCCAAGAGTCCAAGCTGGAGGTGGTGCGGTGACCGTTTGGGCTGCTTTTCACGCAGGGGGCAAAACTGACCTGGTTGTTCTGAATGGAAACCTGAACCAGTTCAAGTACAGGGCCATTCTGGAAGAAACATTGCTTCCATTTGGTCGTGCAGCCTTTCGAGGAAACTTTGTCTTCCAAGATGACAATGCACGGCCTCATCGTGCTCGCATGATGCAACACTTTCTTGCTGACTGTGGTGTAGAGCATATGGCGTGGCTTGCCATGTCCCCGGATATGAATCCGATAGAGAACTTGTGGGCAGAATTAACGTGTCAAATCGACCACCTGGACCAGCAGCCGACCTCTGTGCATGAATTGCAGCAGACTATTGTTACTCTATGGCAAGCGATTCCTGCCCAAACCTTGGCCAAATCTCGTGAACAGCATGCCTCACCGTGTACGTGCTCTCCTGAATGCTCGTGGGGGTTACACAAAGTACTGAACTGTTATTTTACTGTCCGTAATCCCAGTCATAATTTAACTTTTGTTTTTGTTAAACAAAAAATTGGCTAATGTGCAAAATAAAGAGCTACTTCTGGAAAACGTACAGAAGTTTAACACAGTACTGTCCATGAATTGAGTTCGATATCAGTTTACATCACTTTCAAGGATCAATTTATTTGTTTCGAAATGTCAAATGTGGTTTTTGTTTCTTTTAAAGGTCACATTAACAAAATCTAGAATAATTTCTACATAATTCCAATGAACTTTTGGTTCTAAGACATCTTGAAAAGTAAGTTCACCCCCACAAAAAAAATATTCCATATTAAATGCCAAGTCTGTATATATATATCCTTATATGTGCCAAACAGGAAATCAGAGCCGTCTTCCTTGACATAACACGTGCCTTAGATATCTTCGATATGTATATATACATTATATACAGTCGGATCCAATTATTCTGGATTCCATGTATTCGCGGTTGATAAAATGCGACCTGTTTCTCTATATGCGGAAAAGTGTCCCGCGAATTCACGGGTTTTTTTTCTATTCGCAACCGTGTTCCATATAAATGGCGGGTTTTTGTTTCCTATTCGCGGCCGTGTTCCACAAATCGCGGTTTTTCAGTGACACAAAAAAAATTCACGAGCCTCCAGCTTGGCACATTGATTGGTCATGCCACAAGCATGACCTGAATATACATTCACTGCTGTGTGCTTTACGTTTTTATGGTTTTTGCGGCCGCAAATTTTAGCCACTCTCGAGAGCTTCGCGGGATGTTCCACCAGCTGCATCCAACATCATCCCCGCGAGTTAATGTACAGAATGAAAACCCTCCACAATATCTATTAGTGCAATTATCTGTCTTCCTTTTCCCATTGAAACTTGAACGATTTGCCTAGCCATTTCCGGGATTATTGCCGACATTCGTGGGATTTGCTTCGCCATTTCCGTGACTTTCATCGATCTTTGTGGATTATCGTCGACATTCTCGGGATTTGCCTCACCATTTGCAGATTTTGCCTCGCCATTCACAGTTTGGACCTCTCTATTCACGGATTTTCATGACTCGGGATCCTATCCTCCATTTTTCCATTGAAATAATTCCCCCGCCATTTGCGGTTTCGCAATTCGCGGCATTTTCCAGGAACATATCATTCGCGAAAAGAAGAACCCACCTCAATGTAAATGAAGTTAGGCTGACTGTCCGGGTAAGAGCGTTTATGTGTCTCCACACGGAGGAGTGGAGTTGTGTTATTGAGGTAGGGCTGATGGGTAATAATTCCTCTGTGTGTAAAGGCCTCTTGTAATTTTGCACTTCATTTTCATATTCATCAAAAAGCCATGCCATGACTGCTCGATTCACCCACAACACCGGCAGGGCTAGCAAAAACCCCACAGCTGCCCAATAGGACTAAACCCCGCCCCTCCAACAACTGACGTCACGTGAACCTTCTCATTGAAGGATTAGGCTCCACCTCGATGACGTGTGTGAAAGGATACCACGCCCCGAGCTTTATGAGTGGTTGAGGAACGATAGGGTGATTCAATCACGCTCGGCGATTGGTGATGTGACGTAAGGCAGCTCGGGCTGGAAAGGATAAGGAGGAAGATTCCGCCTGAATCGCTCTCTTGTTGTTCTGGTTTTGGTTGGGACAGTATCTCTTACCTGGTCGCTTGCTCTTCGTCTCCTTCGAAGGAGGACGCGATCATGTGGCGCTTTGTGCGGGGTGCCTAAGAGATGGTCGGAGGTCGGTGCAGCCAAACGAGAAGGACCAAGGGAGGAGCTCTTGCCTGTTTGCCTCGCACCGGCGGCTGGCTGTGGATGCAACTTGGTGCCAACACGTGTTTTCCCGCGCAGGGATGCGGGACCTGTGAACCACACCAAACCCTCTTTGAGACCGGAGCTAAGTGGCTGCACGACACTGAATATTTATTTTCGTTATTTTTCCCTCCAGCTTCGGCTTGTACGCCTCGGAGTAAAGCTCGTTTTGGCCATCCGTCACCCTGAGGTGTTCACTACAATGTCAACACGACAATATATATATACAGTGGAACCTTGACTTACGAGTTTAATTCGTTCTGTGACCGAGCTCGTAACTCAAATTGCTCGTATCTCAAATCAAATTTCCCCATTGAAATGCATTGAAATGCTATTAATCCGTTCCAGCCCGCCAAAAACCACACCAATTTTTTTTTAAATATACAGTATATATAAAAATATCTCGCGCTTTATATTTCACCTGTATGCAGCATACAAGCTGGCAGGATGGCCTGGACTGGAGGTACGCACACTTGACTCTAAAGTCTAAACTGTCCAGCCTGGGTTTAAATCCCGACCTAGCTATAACCTGTCATGGGTGAATCACAGGCAGGGTGATTCATCAATGTGTGTACCGCTAAACTGGGCACCCCGTTTGCGTCCCATTAGTTGTTGGATGTTAAGGATCTCACCGTGTTTTCCACAAAGAGAAGGCGAGCTATCGCCGGCACTCTGAACAAGTTGTGGCCTGGCATGCTCTTCTCCTCTGCCGTTATATACGTCCTCCTCGGCACCTCGCTCATGTTTTTCGACGATTGCGTGTTTTATATCCAAGCACATCATCCTCTTCTTCTTCTCAGTACCGTGTTTTCCACAAAGAGAAGGCGAGCTATCGCCGGCACTCTGAACAAGTTGTGGCCTGGCATGCTCTTCTCCTCTGCTGTTATATACGTCCTCCTCGGCACCTCGCTCATGTTTTTCGACGATTGCGTGTTTTATATCCAAGCACATCATCCTCTTCTTCTTCTCAGTACCGTGTTTTCCACAAAGAGAAGGCGAGCTATCGCCGGCACTCTGAACAAGTTGTGGCCTGGCATGCTCTTCTCCTCTGCTGTTATATACGTCCTCCTCGGCACCTCGCTCATGTTTTTCGACGATTGCGTGTTTTATATCCAAGCACATCATCCTCTTCTTCTTCTCAGTACCGTGTTTTCCACAAAGAGAAGGCGAGCTATCGCCGGCACTCTGAACAAGTTGACGGCAGAGATACTGTACGTGCACGTCAAGATAACCACGTGACCGGAACCCACCTGGCGGCGTAAACTCAAAATAAAGAAACATGCGAAAACAAAAATGCAGCGCTACACGACAGAGATACTGTACGTGCACGTCAAGATAACCACGTGACCGGAACCCACCTGGCGGCGTAAACTCAAAATAAAGAAACATGCGAAAACAAAAATGCAGCGCTATACGACAGAGATACTGTACGTGCACGTCAAGATAACCACGTGACCGGAACCCACCTGGTGGCGTAAACTCAAAATAAAGAAACATGCGAAAACAAAAATGCAGCGATATACGACAGATACTGTACTTTCACGGAAAGATAACCACATGACCGGGTGGCAAAAGCTCGTAACTCAAATCTCGGCTCGCATCTCAAAGCAATAAACCGCCCGAGCGACGGCTCGTATCTCGAAAAACTCGTAAGTTGGGGCACTCGTAAGTCAAGGTTCCACCGGTGGAACCTTGACTTACGAGTTTAATTCGTTCTGTGACCGAGCTCATAACTCAAATTGCTCGTTTCTCAAATCAAATTTCCCCATTAAAATGCATTGAAATGCTATTAATCCGTTCCAGCCTGCCAAAAACCACACCAATTTTTTTTTTAATATACAGTATATATAAAAATATCTCGCGCTTTATATTTCACCTGTATGCAGCATACAAGTTGGCAGGATGGCCTGGACTGGAGGTACGCACACTTGACTTCTAAAGTCTAAACTGTCCAGCCTGGGTTTGAATCCCGACCCAGCTATAACCTGTCATGGGTGAATCACAGGCAGGGTGATTCATCAATGTGTGTACCGCTAAACTGGGCGCCCCGTTTGCGTCCCATTAGTTGTTTGATGTTAAGGATCTCACCGTGTTTTCCACAAAGAGAAGGCGAGCTATCGCCGGCACTCTGAACAAGTTGTGGCCTGGCATGCTCTTCTCCTCTGCCGTTATATACGTCCTCCTCGGCACCTCGCTCATGTTTTTCGACGATTGCGTGTTTTATATCCAAGCACATCATCCTCTTCTTCTTCTCAGTACCGTGTTTTCCACAAAGAGCACGCGAGCTATCGCCGGCACTCTGAACAAGTTGTGGCCTGGCATGCTCTTCTCCTCTGCCGTTATATACGTCCTCCTCGGCACCTCGCTCATGTTTTTCGACGATTGCGTGTTTTATATCCAAGCACATCATCCTCTTCTTCTTCTCAGTACCGTGTTTTCCACAAAGAGAAGGCGAGCTATCGCCGGCACTCTGAACAAGTTGTGGCCTGGCATGCTCTTCTCCTCTGCCGTTATATACGTCCTCCTCGGCACCTCGCTCATGTTTTTCGACGATTGCGTGTTTTATATCCAAGCACATCATCCTCTTCTTCTTCTCAGTACCGTGTTTTCCACAAAGAGAAGGCGAGCTATCGCCGGCACTCTGAACAAGTTGTGGCCTGGCATGCTCTTCTCCTCTGCCGTTATATACGTCCTCCTCGGCACCTCGCTCATGTTTTTCGACGATTGCGTGTTTTATATCCACAAGTTGTGGCCTGGCATGCTCTTCTCCTCTGCCGTTATATACGTCCTCCTCGACACCTCGCTCATGTTTTTCGACGATTGCGTGTTTTATATCCAAGCACATCATCCTCTTCTTCTTCTCAGTACCGTGTTTTCCACAAAGAGAAGGCGAGCTATCGCCGGCACTCTGAACAAGTTGACGGCAGAGATACTGTACTTGCACGGCAAGATAACCACGTGACCGGAACCCACCTGGCGGCGTAAACTCAAAATAACCAACATGCGAAAACAAAAATGCAGCGCTATACGTCAGAGATACTGTACTTGCACGGCAAGATAACCACGTGACCAGAACCCACCTGGCGGCGTAAACTCAAAATAACCAACATGCGAAAACAAAAATGCAGCGCTATACGACAGAGATACTGTACTTGCACGGCAAGATAACCACGTGACCAGAACCCACCTGGCGGCGTAAACTCAAAATAACCAACATGCGAAAACAAAAATGCAGCGCTATACGTCAGAGATACTGTACTTGCACGGCAAGATAACCACATGACCAGAACCCACCTGGCGGCCTAAACTCAAAATAACCAACATGCGAAAACAAAAATGCAGCGCTATACGACAGAGATACTGTACTTGCACGGCAAGATAACCACGTGACCAGAACCCACCTGGCGGCGTAAACTCAAAATAACCAACATGCGAAAACAAAAATGCAGCGCTATACGACAGAGATACTGTACTTGCACGGCAAGATAACCACATGACCGGGTGGCGAAAGCTCGTAACTCAGATCTCGGCTCGCATCTCAAAGCAATAAACCGCCCGAGCGACGGCTTGTATTTCGAAAAACTCGTAAGTTGGGGCACTCGTAAGTCAAGGTTCCACTGTATATATATATATATATATATATATATATATATATATACATACATACAGTATATATACAGTTCGTATCAAAAAAAAGGTAATCCGAACTCAAGGGATTCGGCTGCAATTGTGCATCGATCACGAGGGAGGGCACATTGAAAATTGAAAGTAAAACAGCTTGGTACAGTTCCGTAATAATTTTCCCCCGAATAAATAGTTAGATAAACATGTCATTCATTTATTTTAATGTTAATATGCAAAGTTAATATGCAAAGGTTATTTAGTTTGACAATTTACATGTGGTTTACCAATTATGAGGAGATCCTCAGCTTTCCATTGATGCCTTTCATGCATCATTGCTGTCACACATGACCGAGTACATGTTCATTGAAAATGACAAGTTCAAATCGCATTTTTACAAGTTTGGCTATTCGGTGCTAGGCTAGGTGGTGAGGCCGGTCGAGGCCGCCTCGGCTGGGCTGGGCCCATTTCGCAATTAAAAGCTGAGCTGAATTATAGTCGTGAATCTTCTACGGCCGCGAGTCAAAGCTGAATTATAGTAGTAAATTCATTCAAAAAGAACTAAAAATGTCGGGACGGGCCCCGGGAAGGTTATAGGCTAGGTGGCAAGGCCGGGTGAGGCCGCTTTGGCCGGGCTGGGCCCATTTGGCAATTAAAAGCTGAGCTGAATTATAGTAGTCAATCTTCTACGGCCGCGGGTAAAAGCTGAATTATAGTAGTAAATTCATTCAAAAAGAACCCGGGCAACACCGGGTGCTTTCGGCTAATATATGTATGTATGTATATGTATATATATATATATATATATATATATATATATATATATATATATATATATATATATATATATATATATATATATATATATATATATATATTGTTACGGATCCGTCACTTCCGCCTTTGTTGTTATTATATACTTTGCCTAGGATTTTTAGTTTCAGGTAATATTGTTGTTAAGATTTTTGTATGAAATGGAGATGACTTTAGTAAAAGGTGAAAAGAAGTGTTTGTGAAGGAAAAAGGAAAACGCAGCAAAGAAACCGTAAGAAGCGAGATCGAGATGGGCAGAGAGAGGGGGAGATACATCCGTAAAGTCGCATCGGGGCTGCGAGCGGACTTTTTTTGATATTGGTCGCGAATGAGTTGAGGCTTCCCGGGGGAGGGATTTCCCGCGACATCGTCCTATATTGCAATTGCAATTAAACCTGCGTCAGGTTTTATCACCAAGAGTGAGTTATTGTTGGAGGGAGCCAGCGTCTCCATTATACAGGCCTATACACCATTTTGTCCGCAAAGAGGCTGTCCGCCTGGTGCTTCATGTTTTGTCATTGGGATTCCCATGTCGACATCATTGTGTTGATCGCCGTTGGTTTTCCATATCGGCTTAATCGTTGGTGGACGTGAGGCGTGGATTACACTCACGTTTTGGGGGATCGTTATCCTGTGAGCCGCCAGTTGCCTGACCTCTCACCTCGTAACTCTTTGTCTGCACTCGTGTTGATACCTGCCTCTTTCTTGCCATCCTGCACGACTTCATTCTTCAACGAGCGTGGGGTTTAGTGCAAGGACTTTGGGGAATGTTACCTTCCACTCACGTTTGGCGTATCCTGAGTTAATTGCTTTGAGAGCTTTGGGGAATGATGGTACCATCATATGTATTGTTCATTTGATGCAATTTATATTTTCATGGTACTTTCTTTAAGTGTTAATTATTGTGTATGTGAGAGTTATTAATACAATTACTTGTTTTGTTCGACAATTGCATAGGTGTGGTCTTACCATGGTTTTTCTTTTTCTTTTTTCGTATACAACATCGAGGCTCGTGAAAGAGCTAACATTAATCACACAAAAAGTCAAACCGACACATAAAACACAAAATAAGGGGAGCGGTAGACAAGATGGGTAGAGAGAGGTGGAAGGACACAAACACAACATTTGAGAGCAGGGACATCGGGAGATCTGTGGGAGGTAGAGGACTCGGGGGGGGGGGGGTTATTAGAACCCTCAAATTAACCGGGGTTTGTGGAGGTAATGCGTTACAATATATATGAATAAATATACACATACACAATATACACAATAAATATACACTTTGGGGTAATATACACATACATACATATATACAGTCACGTGAAAAAGTAAGTACACCCCATGTAAAGTTTTGGCTTTTTCAACATATTTCAACATACAGCTATTTGATCTTCATTTCAACAATATTGATAGATAAAGGTGATATAATATAACAAATATCATGAAACATTTACATTTTGTAGTCCATTGTATAATTTAAATAAACATAAATGCAAATTTCGCATGTGGAAAAAGTAAGTACTAGTAGAGGTACCCCGTATTGCCGGGCAACCCAGGGTGGCTTCACTAATGGAAATTTTAAGAGAGAAGTGGGGAGAAAGAGAATGGGAGGGAGGAGGGGAAGGGTAGGGGTGGCCGTGTAGGGTTGCTGTAGAGGAGGGGGTGGCGAGGAGGGGGAGGAGGGAGAGGGCAGGAGAGGATGAGGGGAGGGGGCAGGGGGGCAAATTGGAAGGAAAGGAAAGGGAGGGGAGACAGAGAAGGATAGGGGACCGACAGAGAGGGTTGGGGGGGGGGGGGGGGGAGAGAGAGAGAGTGAGAGGTAAATGGTGAGGTGAGGTAATTTTGGTGGGTGAGGGGTCTTAGAGGTTTTACGGTTCTCCAAGGACTTAAGGGTCTTTGGGGTCTTAAGGGTCTTTGAGGTGTTAAGGGTCTTCAAGAACTTAAGGGTGTTAAAGGTCTTGGTGGTCTTTAAGGATCTTTACGGGTCTTGGGGATATTTGTGGTCTTGAGGGTGTAAATCATATTTGGGGTATTCAGGATTTTAAAGGGTCTTACTTACGTGTGTTCGAGATTTTCAAGGGTCTTAGGGGCCTTAAGGAGTCTAATCTCTCAAGCATGTAAAAAGTCTTTTCTCAAGCATCTTACTATAATTCACCAAATGTCCGTCCGTCTGTCCGTCCGTCCGTTTGAAGGTACCGCAAAAACGGCTGAACTGATCGCAACGGTATTTTGGGTGGGTAATCCTGGGACCCCCTGGAGTGTAGATGGACATAAATTCTCTCAAATATACATGTACATAATAAATTATAAAACAAGAAGTAAATATAAATTCTCAGGAATTTCCCCAGCCTCCCGACTATTTAATTAAAAACGCATGAGGCATTTCACATCCAAGCCGATTTTCATTTTACTTCACATGTTCATTGCCCATGCTCATGTGAAATACAGTTTGAAAAGTCAGATGAAATTAATTTATTTATTTATTAAAGACCATTATTTTCTTTGCTCTGAATTATGAGAACATACAGTACCTTCTTTGAGCAGCATATATTACACTGCAGCCACTATCACCCCAAACAAATCATTTTGTTTCCTCAAAATGGTACCTTTGTTAGCCCCTGTTGGACTCGGTCCAAAATGGGGGCTTATGGATTGGGTTTTGTCTTTCCGTCTGTCCGTCTGTTGGTGCGTGCGTCTGCAACTATATCTCTGAGATGTATGGACTGATTTTGTTCATACTAGGAAAAAAGACAACATCATGTTATACATATGCACATCATTTGATTTCACGATGCGATCAAAGATGGCCGACTGGTGACTAGTTTGTTACTTAAACGTGTCCCCAAAAATTTCTTGAAAATGCTTTGTCCGGCTTTGTTCAAACTTGGCACAAGCACAAGACCTGATGGCATACACGTTTACTTCACTTTATTTTGTGATCTGATCAAAGATGGCCGACTGGTGATCATTTTGGTATTTAAACGTGTCCCCAACCATTTCATGACATGTATGGACCGATTTTGTTCAAACTTGGCACAAAGACAATACATGAGAGTATACATATGAGGAACATTTTGTTTTGTAATCCAACCAAAGTTGGCCGACTGACGGCCTTTATCTCCTTGCAGCAAAATTAGTAAAACAACGGGGACTATGATATTTATGTCTTTTTCCTCTTGTTTAATGACAGAAGTTTTTATTTTTTGTTTTTTTGCACAAATAGATTATGATATTTCTTTTTTACACATTAATTTCCGCTGCCGGTTTTGCCAGCGAGGTCGTGTGATTTTCCAAGCTCTCCACGCTACCAAAGTTAATAATTTCTCCAATTTGTATTTTTGTCGAAACTGTATTTTTCTTTTACGGTGTGAGTGCCTTTTTTTTTTTTTTTTTTTTTTTTTTGTATACTGAATCGAGGCTCGTGAAAGAGCTGACATTTACTTCACAAACAAATCAACCAGACAAACAAAATATATAAAAAGAGGGAGCGGAAGACAAGAGAATGGGAAGCACACAAACACTTGAGAGCACACAACATTTAAGAGCTGGGAGATGTGTGGGAGGGAGAGGGCTTGGGGGGAGGAGGCGTGGGAAGGGGGGGGGGTGGGAGAAGTATAAAACACAAGGACACCAAGGGCTTCCAGGACAAAAGTTGGTATTTCAAAAAAGTGGAATTGGGGTGAAATTAGCGGGGATAGAAAAGATCAAGGTTTTGGATGGGGGAAGATAAGAGATGGTGGTGAACAGTTGTTTTAAAGACCTGGAGAGTGAAGTGGGATTGAAGAGAGTGAGGGAGTTTGTTCCAGAGGTGGGAGAAAAGAGGAATGAAGGAGTGAAGGTGAGCAGAGAGTCTTGATTTTGGCAGTTTAACCATAAGAGGGTTGCAGGCAGATCTTGTGCAAACTGTATGTTTATAGTTATATCTCGGTGTAAATCGTGCATACTTGTGTATAATCGTCGGTTGGTTCCTGCCGCGTTTTTCAGGCCTGGTTTCCAGGCCTCGTGGCTTTGTTGTCTCATCTCCGCGGTCGTTTGTGGTCCATTTACTTTCATTCTCTCACTGTTTTTTCCAGTCTTTTTTTCACCCCATACTTCCCCGAAAATCTCACCCTTTGTTTAAAGTCTTAATTCCCCCCCCCAAAAAAAAACTCAAAAAAATTTCTAATTTCCTTCTCTCCTTATGTTCGTCCGTTCTTCGACCACGTGTTTCGCTCCACCCGTTTTTTTCTCTCCTTCCTTCATAACTCAATCCTCTCCAGCCAACACTTTTCCTATTCCAGTTCTCACCATACTTCTTCAACTTTATCCTTTTCCCTCTGATCCACTTTCATCTAACCTTAAAAAAAACATATTAACGAAGAATTTTAAAAAGTAGACCTCTCCTCCCATACAAACACATTTGCTTATACACCTCCCTGTTCCTTCGCTCTCTGCTCTCCTGGCTGTCAATCTCCTATTCTTCTGTTCCTGCTTCTGAACCTGTGCTGGAATCCTTAATCCCCCTTAGGAATCCTTCATGCCCTAATTTAGGGAATCTCCCCAGATAGTTTTCACGGTTTAGTTTAAACATGTTTAAAATTTCTCCTGAAGTGTTGTATTCTGTTGTATATTATAACACACTTTTCTTCTTCTTCTTTAAAAGGTTGTTTTCGATTTGCTCACCAAATCTCTTTATTTCAAATAAAAATTCAATCTCTCACAGTTCTTCCTTCCTGCATTGCCTAAACTCACCTGCATTCCACCCCTCCTCCAACGTTTTCAAACAGATCTCTGACTTGAAAATCACAAGAAACTCTTTTTGCAGTAAATGTTCGTTTTCCATTAATCATCCAACACT
The DNA here is from genome assembly GCF_964187855.1 of Myxine glutinosa. Classification (NCBI taxonomy): domain Eukaryota; kingdom Metazoa; phylum Chordata; class Myxini; order Myxiniformes; family Myxinidae; genus Myxine; species Myxine glutinosa. The sequence continues at coordinate 61,246,212 of NC_136268.1, read as the reverse complement.
TTCTAAAATCCAAACTCACCCCTTCCCTCCTAAACTCTCCCCTCACCCATCCCTTTCAAATCTCCCCCCTTTCCCCTCCCCTCCTAAACTCCCCCCTCACCCTTCACCTACTAAACTCCCCCCTCACCCCTCCCCTCCTAAACTCCCCCCTCACCCCTTCCCTCCCAAACTCCCTCCTCCCCTCCTAAATTCCCCCCTCACCCCTCCATTTCAAAACTTCCCCCTCCCCTTCAAATCTCCCACCCTCCTCTTTTCTCCAATTCTCCCCTCTCACCCCTCCTCCTCAAAGTGTCCTCCCCGCTTCCTCTCCCTTCAAACTCTTACCTCCATCTCCTCCAACCTTCTTCCTTGCTTTGCCCCCCCCCCCCACCCCTTTAAAAAAACACCTCATTGTTCCTCATCCAATCACCATCAAACATTTTGTCCACCTCATCCTTCCCTTTCTACTAGCTCTCCTGAAATCTCTGACACACAATCAACAGCTCTCCCTACCTCCTCCTCCTCTTCCTCATCTTACCCTACCCCTCCCCTGTCCTGTATGCTCCCCCTTCCTCTTCCTTAACGGTATAGACTACAAACATCCGGGGCCTTCCCTCAAACTTGATTGATCTCTCCATACAGGTTGCTTCTGACAAACCAGACTTAATCTGCTTATCAGAAACTTTCCTCCTTCAAGATGTCTCTGATTCCTTAATATATCTCCCTGGTTACTCCCTCCTCCGGTATGACAGATCTGACCCTCGTCCTGGAGGTGGGGTTGCTATCTTTATCAAAAACTCTCTTCCTCACTCTCCCTGCACTGCCCTCCCTCCACCTCACCCCAGGAGTACCTCTGGCTACAGCTTCCCCATTGCTCCCACCTTTCGTTAAAATGTGTGCTGTACGGTCCACCAAACAGCGATGACTCTGTCCACATCTCGCTGTCTGATAACATGGACCAACTTCTATCGACTCATCCCAACTCTCTCTCTTCCTCATATGTGGTGATTTCAACTGTCATCATGCTAGGTGGTTGGGTGTGGGTACCTCTCTCACCAGCCATGGCTCCTCAGCAAAGGACTTCTGTGACTCACTAGGACTGACACAATCTGTAAATTTCCCGACCCGGATATCAGTCATCCTCTCTTCTAGACTTGATTATGACAAACTTCCCTGCAAATGTCTGCTGCTCCTCTTCTTCTGCTCCAATCGGTTCTTCTGATCATGTGCTTGTTAAAGTGGACATATCTCTGGCCATTCTCAGAGAGCTTCCTCAGCGTCGATGAGTCTGGCATTTCACTCAGGCTGACTGGCACGGTCTTCAAGCAGCCATCAATCATCTGGACTGGTCTCCCATCTCCACTGCCCTGACATCAACTCATCCTGGGAATTCTTCCAAAGTAAATTGCTCTCTCTCATGCACAGATTTACCCCATCTTCTCTTCAGTTGTCTTACCCTTCCTCCCATCCATGGTACACGGAATCTTGTGGTGAGGCTGTTGCCCTGAAACAACTTGCCTTCACCTCCTGGAAGGCAAATCCAACAGAAGGCAATCTCATTTCCTTTCACAAAGCCCGGAACAAGTGTGTGTCTCCCCTCAGGAGAGCCAGGAAACAATATCGATCTACTCTCAAGAGTGAACTCTCAAACCCGTGTCCCTCTTCCAAATCCTGGTGGCGTCTGGTCAAATCAGTTTCTGGTGTTTGTTCCCCCTCCATCCCCTCCCTTACCTCAAACGGCTGACCCCGCATGTGAAAAAGCTGAATGCCTGAACTCTGTGTTTGCCTCAAAATCTTTACCCAAACCCATCTCTCTCTGTTCCCACCTTTCCCAGTCTAAAGAAACTGCTCCTGGACTCTGTGTCCTTCTCTCCTGACAAGGTGGAGAAGTTTCTGTCAAACCTCGACTCTGATTCTGCAACTGGATCAGACGGCATCAGCCCACGGGTCCTAAAATCCTGCCCATGCGCAGGAAGGTTTGAAGTCTTAGCTGATCGGAAACACACGCAGGTGTTATCTGAACCGACAAACACAAAGATGGGACAGCAAAATCCCCAAAACAAGAAAAGTAAAATTCGATAACTAATGGTTTAATGAAAATAAATGCAAGTAATAATGAAAGTTGAGGTAAAAACTAAAATTCCTAATTGAGATGTCTCCATCAGACTCGTATACAAACAAGGGGAAAAGATAATGAAAGAAAATAAATAATGTTTTGGTAATCCGCCGGCACTGAGCTTTGCGTCCGCAAATGGCTGGTAAGGCTTGCTGGTTGTCGCCTCGAACCACCGCGCGAGAAACGCACAAATGGTTGAATGGTTGACGTGCTCCTCGACGTCCAGAGGAAACGTGACGTGGACCCAGTCCACCGGCGACGTCGATCCTGTGCCTTGTATTCCTGACCGTCCCGAACCGCTGTTTCTCACCAGCCCTTTCCCAAGAGTGCACACAAACCAAAGACCACACGCCACCGAGCTAACTGCATCCAAGACAACGGAGAGATAGCGAAGTGACAGTCCCTCACGCGTGACACAGATCAAGAGAGAGAGAGAGAGCAAGATGGTGCGACCGCATCTTTTCCCTTCACTCTCGAATGTTCCACGATGACGTCACACTCTGTCCAATCACCGAGCGCTATGAATCATCCCATCGCACCTCCACCAATTGCAAAAGCCGGGGCGTGGCCTCCTCGTTACGAGTCGTCAGGGGCGGAGTCTAATCTCTGTTCGGGAATGTTTGGATGACGTCGAACGCCGTGAGGCGGGATTTGACTGGCAAATGTGCCTGGTTTGGAGGACCTGGTGGCGTGGCGAGCGAATGAGTCATTTGTTATAGGTCGATCGTTGTTTTACTGAGCCTTTGATTTCCTGGCTTGCCGAATGTAATAAGAACATTAGGGAAAAACAACAGGGAGGCAATCACGTACAGGAGAATTTAACCTTACAGTCCCTATAATTAATTAGCACAAAACCACCCTCCTTATGGCGACATGCAAACGCTCTTACCCGGACAGACGGCCTACTTATATACATCGAGATGGGTTCTTCGCGGCATACGGAGCATTTTAATCCACACAATTCTATCTCGATTAAGGTATTTCATTGTTTACCCCCACCAACGTAACAACATATATATATATGGGTGTGTGTGTATATATACAGTATATGGAGCCCCAGAGTTGGTATACCTACCTATATGCAGACATCACCATGTTATTTCATGTTGAGTCTCTAACTAAAAAGGCGTGACTTGCATTACACGGGCAACAATACATGCCAAATGAAATTGTAATACTAATAGGCACAAACAAAACCCTCCAATATTGTAAGATGACGGGCTATTGATGCAAACAATAAGTATGTGCAAGTTGTATTTAAAACGTCCACCGATGTATAAATGTGCCTTGTGTCTCACCATTGTCGTTTCCAAAGCTCATGTCGAGCTGATTGTTCCACTTCGTGCAAAATACCCTCATTGCTGCCTGTTTAGTGAGGTCATCGCTCCAGGCAACGTTATAATGCGAACAATCCCATTGCTGACAAGCACGCTCGGAGCGTTACATGAGGTCGTGGCTGCAGCACACTTTGCAAGTCTTGTGCAGCTCCTGTGACGTCCCCAGGGCAACGCGCTCGATGATGGCAGGACGAGTCTGTGGGCGGCAGTGCAGGCACCTTATTTGGTAGTCGTCCCATTCGTTATCCTTTCATGGAATTTTCTGGGTATTTTGCATTATGTAAGTACAAGGTTACATCCCTCTGTATTTCACTCTCCATGATGCCACTTGCAGAATCTTAATGTGAATCCATTCACAGGTATAACTAGAAAGCATCTGAAAATGCAAAGCCTGTCCGTGTCCATTTGTATTCAGACGTCTTCTTCGTCCGTATGCTCAAAATAACGAGAACAGTTAAAAACTAGAACGGCGCTCAGTAGAGAGCATACCTCCGCCTGGTTGGCCATATCACTCAATGGTGAAGAATCACTTATAAAAATTAAATAATTCTCATATCCGAATCCACATTGTGATCTTCACCAAAATCGAATCGATTCTTCCTTGTTACACACACAACCTGTCCAACAAGTTTCGTCCAAATCCATCGATAACTTTTTGGGATATCCTGCTATGTATCGTTTTTGGCCCATCTCCCAATGGTGAAGAATCACTTAAAAAATTAAATAACTCTCATATCCGAATCCATATTGAGATCTCCACCAAAATCGAATCGAATCGTCCTTGTCAGACACCCAACCAGTCCACCGAGTGTTGTCCAAATCCGTCCACAACTTTTTGAGATATCCTGCTATGTATCGCTTTTGGCCCTTTATCCCAATGGTGAAGAATCACTTAAAAATTTTAGTAGCTGGATCCGA
>NC_136268.1:61089362-61236862 GCF_964187855.1 Myxine glutinosa | reverse complement strand
TCTCACACTCTTACTATGTCTCTCCGAAAAGATCGACTGGACAACCCTCCCATCTACTTTCTCAACAATCCTCTCCAAGAAGTTCTGTCGCTCAAGCTTTTGGGTCTCACCATCTGCCATGATCTTTCTTGGGAAAACCACATTTCCAAGCTGGCCTCCAAAGCCAGTCGCCGACTGGGCATCCTCCGTCGTGCGAAGTCCTTCCTAGGCACACCTGAGCTCCTCACCACATACAAGGCTTTCATCCGCAGCTCAATGGAATACTGTTCTCCCCTATGGGCTGGTGCTCCTGCCTCACACCTGGCTCGGCTTCACGCTGTTGAATCCAAAGCTTTCAGAATCATTGGAATCTCCCGCGATGAAGCTATCTCTGAGGGCCTTTCACTCACTCACCGCAGGCAGGTAGGTGGTCTTTCTGTCTTCTACCGACTCCTCTCCGGCCTTGCTCCCCCAGCTCTCTCTGTGCTCTGTCCCCCAAATATTCCTACAGGTCGCAGAAGATCTGCCAGCCACCCTCTGATGGTTAAACTGCCGAAATATCGGCTCTCTGCTCACCTTCACTCTTTCATTCCTCTTTTCTCCCGCCTCTGGAACAAACTCCCACACTCACTTCAATCACACTCCTCCCTCCAGGTCTTCAAAACAGCTGTTCACCACCATCTCTTATCTTCCCCCATCCAAAACCTTGATCTTTTCTACCCCCACTAATTCACCCCAGATCCACCTTGTTTGAAATTCCAACTTCTTTCCTGGAAGTCTTGGCAGTGTCCATATGTTTTATACCTCTCCCACCCCCCCCCCTTCCCATGCCTCCCCCCCAAAGCCCTCTCCCTCCCACAGTTCTCTCGATGTCTCCATGTCTCTCGGTCCCTGCTCTCAAATGTTGTGTTTGTGTCCTTCCCCCTCTCTCCCCATCTTGTCTACCGCTCCCGATGTTATTTGTTTTGTGTGTCTGTTTGTCTTTCTGTGTGATTAATGTTCGCTCTTTCACGAGCCTCGATCTTGTATACAAAAAAAAAAGAAAAAAAAAAGAAAAAAAAAAGAAAAAAAAGAAGAAAAAAAAAAGAGGAAAGACAAAAGTGGGGAAAAGAAAAGAAAGAGGAAAAAGAAAAAAGAGGAACAAGTACATATACGTTCAAAGTACACCACCCCCATGCCAAATAAATATCCTCCAGCGTGGCATTACCAGGGCGCCTTCGCCAGGACCTTCGTTTATAGACTGTATTTGGAGGGAGAGGTGTACAATAATTGATTGATTAATTGCATAATTAAAATCAATAAATAATGGTCATAAAACATTTTCTTAATCAATTGGCTAATAGCATACCTAAACCACCGGTACTTCATCCGAAGCTGTAACATTTTGTAAATTAATTAAATACGTCATTAATCGAAAAAATAAAATAATTAATTGATTAAACAATAAATAATTAATCCATTAATTGATTAATCAATAAATCGGAATCGGAATTGTACACGGAATCTTGTGGTGAGGCTGTTGCCCTGAAACAACTTGCTTTTGTCTCCTGGAAAGCAAATCCAACGGAAGGAAATCTCATTTCCTTTCACAAAGCCCGAAACAAGTGTGTGTCCACCCTCAGGAGAGCCAGCAAACAATATCTCACCGTTCTCAAGACCGAACTCTCTTATCTGTCTCCCTCTTCTTCCAAATCCTGGTGGCGTCTGGTCAAATCTGTTTCTGGTGTTTATTCCCCTTCCATCCCCTCCCTCTCCTCAAACGGCTACATGGCTGACTCCGCACGTGAAAAAGCTGAATGCCTCAACTCTGTGTTTGCCTCTAAATCTTGTGTCCCAAACCCATCCCTCTCTGTACCCACCGTACCCAGTCGTACCCAGCTGCTCCTGGACTCTGTGTCCTTTCCTCCTGACAAGGTGGAAAAGTTTCTGTCAACCCTCGACTCTGATTCTGCAACTGGTCCTGACGGCATCAGCCCACGGGTCCTAAAATCATGTTCTTCCGCTCTTTCACTCCCTCTTTCTGTTCTCTTCACCCTCTCTTTTGCTCAAGGTCATCTGCCATCTGCTTGGAAATCAGCCAACATCACCGCTTTGCACAAAAAAGGTGCAAAAACAGATCCTAGCAACAACAGACCAATCAGCCTTCTCCCAATTATCAGCAAAGTCATGGAATCCATCATTGCTTCAGATATGAAATCTTTCCTCTTCTCCAATGGCTTGATCTCTGATCATCAATTTGGTTTCAGACCTGGTCACTCTACTCTGGACATGCTGCTTCTGCTTTCTCAACAATGGATGGAGGTCCTCAACGCCAAACAGGAAATTAGAGCTGTCTCCCTTGACATTTCACATGCCTTCGATACGGTCTGGCACCTTGCTCTGCTCACCAAACTTTCCTCCTTTGGTATCCATGGAAATCTTCACGCATGGCTGGCGGACTTCCTCTCTGGTCGTAGTCAAAGTGTGGCCCTGAATGGGTTTCTCTCATCTCCTCTTCCTGTTCAGGCTGGAGTTCCCCCAGGTAGTGTTCTGGGCCCTGTGCTTTTTCTGGTCTTCATCAATGATCTCTCTGACTCTCTCGAAAATCCTCTGTATCTCTTTGCTGATGACTCCACTCTCTGCCGCTCCATTCCTCTTCCCTCAGATCGGCAGTCTGCAGCCTCCTCACTCTCTGCAGACCTGGACAAAATCACAGACTGGGCAAACAAATGAAACATGTCTTTCAATCCTGATAAATCTCACACTCTTACAATGTCTTTCCGAAAAGACCGACTGGACAACCCTCCCATCCACTTTCTGAATAATCCTCTCCAAGAAGTTCTGTCACTCAAGCTTTTGGGTCTCACTATTTGCCATGATCTTTCCTGGGAAAACCACATTTCAAATCTGGCCTCCAAAGCCAGTCGCCGACTGGGCATCCTCCGTCATGCGAAGTCCTTCCTTGGCACACCTGAGCTCCTCACCACATACAAGGCTTTCATCCGCAGCTCTATGGAATACTGCTCTCCCCTCTGGTCTGGTGCTCCTGCCTCACACCTAGCTCGTCTTCACGCTGTTGAAACCAAAGCGTTCAGAATCATTGGAATCTCCCGCGATGAAGCTAACTCCAAGGGCCTTTCACTCACTCACCGCAGGCAGGTTGGTGGTCTTTCCGTCTTCTACCGACTCCTCTCTGGCCTTGCCCCTCCAGCTCTCTCTGGGCTCTGTCCCCCAAATATTCCTACAGGTCGCACAAGATCTGCCTGCAACCCTCTCATGGTTAAACTGCCAAAATCAAGACTTTCTGCTCACCTTCACTCCTTCATTCCTCTTTTCTCCCGCCTCTGGAACAAACTTCCTCACTCTCTTCAATCCCACTCCACCCTCCAGGTCTTTAAAACAGCAGTTCACCACCATCTCTTATCCTCCCCCATCCAAAACCTTGATCTTTTCTACCCCCGCTAATTTCGGTCCCCTTGTGTTTTATACCTCTCTCCCCCCCCCCCCCCCCCCTTCCCACACCTCCTCCCCCCAAGCCCTCTCCCTCCCACACTTCTCCCTGCTCTCAAATGTTGTGGTTGTGTGCTTCCCCTTCTCTCCCCATCTTGTCTTCCGCTCCCTCTTTTTGTATATTTTGTTTGTCTGGTTGATTTGTTTGTGAAATAAATGTTAGCTCTTCCACAAGCCTCGATTCAGTATACAAAAAAAAAAAAAAAAAAATCAAAAATATCCTTTATAACCACATCACTTGGTCACTGTCATATCCAAATATCATCCTCCTAGCTCAAAAGGTGCCTGATGTATTGCCCAGATGAGAAAGAAAATAAATATTTGTTTAATAATGAAAATAAATAAATAATAATCATAAAACAATCAAATAATTAATCAATTGGCTATTAGAATACTACTCTCAACACTGAACTCTCAAACCTGTCTCCCTCCTCCAAATCCTGGTGGTGTCTGGTCAAATCTGTTTCTGGTGTTTGTTCCCCCTCCATTCCCTCCCTTACCTCAAATGGCTACACAGTTGACACCGCATGTGACAAAGCTGAATGCCTCAACTCTGTGTTTGCCTCAAAATCTTGTGTCCCAAACCCATCGCTCTCTGTACCCACCGTACCCAGTCGTACCCAGCTGCTCCTGGACTCTGTGTCCTTCTCTCCTGACAAGGTGGAGAAGTTTCTGTCAAACCTCGACTCTGATTCTGCAACTGGACCAGACGGCATCAGCCCACGGGTCCTAAAATCCTGCCCTGCCTCACTATCTCACCCTCTCTCTGTTCTTTTCACCCTCTCTTTTGCTCAAGGTCATCTGCCAGCATCTTGGAAATTAGCAAACATTACCGCTTTACACAAAAAGGTGCAAAAACAGATCCTTGCAACTACAGACCAATCAGCCTGCTCCCAATTATCAGCAAGGTCATGGAATCAATCATCGCTTCTGACATCAAATCCTTCCTCTTCTCCAATGGCTTGATCTCGGGTCATCAATTTGGATTCAGACCAGGTCATTCTCCACAGGGCATGCTGCTTCTGCTGTCTCAACAATGGATGGAGGTGCTCAATGCCAAACAGGAAATCAGAGCCGTCTCCCTTGACATATCTTGTGCCTTCGATACGGTCTGGCACCCAGCTCTGCTCACAAAACTCTCCTCCTATGGTATCCATGGAAACCTCCATGCATGGTTTGCAGACTTCCTCTCTCACAGACAAATCTCACACTCTCACTCTATCTCTCTGAAATGACCGACTGGAAAACCCTCCCATCTACTTTCTCAACAATCCTCTCAAAGAAGTTTTGTCACTCAAGCTTTTGGGTCTCACTATCTGCCATGATCTTTCCTGGGAAAACCACATTTCCAAGCTGGCCTCCAAAGTCAATCGCCAACTGGGCATCCTCCGTCGTGTGAAGTCCTTTCTGAGCACTTCTGAGCTCCTCACCACATGCATGGCTTGGCTGGTGCTCCTGCCTCACACATAGCTCGGCTTCACGCTGTAGAAATCAAAGCATTCAGAATCATTGGTATCTTCCGCGATCAAGCTGATACTGAGGGCCTTTCTCTCTCTCTCACCGCAGGCAGGTTGGTGGCCTGTCTTCTACTTACTCCTCTCCAGCCTTGCTCCCCCTGTTCTGTCTGTGCTCTGCCCCCCAGATATTCCTGCAGGACGCACAAGATCCGCCAGGAACCCTCTTCTGGTGAAACTGCCAAAATCAAGACTCTCTGCTCACCTTCACTCCTTCATTCCTCTTTTCTCCCACCTCTGGAACAAACTCCCCCACTCTCTTCAATCCCACTCCTTCCTCCAGGTCTTTAAAACAGCTGTTCACCACCATCACTTATGGTGATTGGTGACATGGTGATATTGGTGATATGGTGACATCACCCCCATCCAAAACCTTGATCTTTTCTAGCCCTGGTAAAACACCCCAAATCAGCCTCTTTCAATCACATCTTCTTTTCCTGATATTGCTAATAGTGTTCATTGGCTTTATACCGTGTATCCCTCCCTCCTCCCCAGCCCTCCCCTCCCACAGATAAACCGACGTCACTGTTCAATACTATTTTTGTGCTTGTGTGCTTCCCTCTCTCTCCCCTCTTGTCTCCTGCTCCCTTCATTGTATGTTTTATGTGTCTGTGCATGTTTTCATGTTCATTGTGTTAGCTCTTACACGAGCCTCCATTCTATATACAAAAATACATAAATAACCTAAACCACCACCGTTTCATCAGAATCTGTAACTTTAATTTTTTTTTTCATTAAGTCATTTATCGAATAATTAAACATGTACATTGTACATGTACATTCAAAGTACACTGCCCCCATGCCAAATAACATCCTCCAGCGCGGCATTGTCGGGGCCCGGCAATACTGCCATGCAGTGCATAGAGACTATTGGGAGGGAGAGGTGTGCAATAATTAATCAATTAATTGATTAATCAATAAATCAAAAATAGCCTTTACAGCCAAATCACTTGGTCATTGTCCTGTCCAAATATCATCTTTTCAGCTCAAAAGGTGCCTGAGATATTGCCCAGATGAGAAAGGAAAGAAATAAGTACTTAATTAATCAATAATAATTAAATAAATAATCAATTGATTGATTAATCAAAAAACCAAGAATACTGTTTTTGCCAAAGCACCTGCTCACTATTGTGCCGAAATTTCACCTTCCTAGCTCAAAGGATAAAGGATCGCTGAGATATCGCCCAGACAAACAAACAATCAAACAAACAAACAAACAACCGGAGTGAAAACTGAGTACTCCCTTTCAGCATGTGTCACTGCCGAGCCCCCTTCGGTGCCCAGCAATGACGATATGCAGCGCCTGGAGATGGCATAGGAAAGGTGCGATGTACAACAACCGGAGTGAAAACTGAGTACTCCCTTTCAGCGTGTGTCATGGCCGAGCCCCCTTCGGTGCCCGGCAATGACGATATGCAGCGCCTGGAGATGGCATAGGAAAGGTGCGGTGTACAACAACCGGAGTGAAAACTGAGTACTCCCTTTCAGCGTGCGTCACTGCCGAGCCCCCTTCGGTGCCCAGCAATGACGATATGCAGCGCCTGGAGATGGCATAGGAAAGGTGCGGTGTACAACAACCGGAGTGAAAACTGAGTACTCCCTTTCAGCGTGCGTCACTGCCGAGCCCCCTTCGGTGCCCAGCAATGACGATATGCAGCGCCTGGAAATGGTATAGGAAAGGTGCGGTGTACAACAACCGGAGTGAAAACTGAGTGCTCCCTTTCAGCGTGTGTCATGGCCGAGCCCCCTTCGGTGCCCGGCAATGACGATATGCAGCGCCTGGAGATGGCATAGGAAAGGTGCGGTGTACAACAACCGGAGTGAAAACTGAGTACTCCCTTTCAGCGTGCGTCACTGCCGAGCCCCCTTCGGTGCCCAGCAATGACGATATGCAGCGCCTGGAGATGGCATAGGAAAGGTGCGGTGTACAACAACCGGAGTGAAAACTGAGTACTCCCTTTCAGCGTGCGTCATGGCCGAGCCCCCTTCGGTGCCCAGCAATGACGATATGCAGCGCCTGGAGATGGCATAGGAAAGGTGCGGTGTACAAAAGGAAACTAAAGGAAGAGGAAAGAAAGTGAAACAAATGTGGAGTCAGAAGAGGAAGCATCCCGCCAAGCTTATCTATGGCCTTAAATTGCCTTTTGGGGAGGATGGAGGGTGGATGGTTTTGCATACTTGTAGATTTTAAAGAGTTTTAATGAAAAGTAGAAGTACCGTTTCAATATCGTCTTCTTTGATAGCAAAATTGAAGATATAGCCAACACTCATTTTGAATTTGACTACGGCAGCCATTTTTGCTAACATGTGGACAGTGGACTTGTTCCATTCAAAAGCAGCTCACTTACTGCTTGACCTCTCACAATCGCTTGTTCCGGTTTCCCAGCGGCTTGCAAAGCGGTTGATACTGAATGCAAGCCACTTGCTAACGGCACACACCCCAGATGCGACGCCCGCCATATTGAGCTTTCGGAGAGCACGATGGTGCAGTGCACGAAGACCTGAAAACTTGAGATCCGGCATTGGTAAGTTTATCTGTGCAGGGTTGACAAAAGCACGTTTGCAGCATGTTCACATATGTCATGTGATCAACACTTCTCTCAAAAAATTTTTTTAAAGTGGTTTATGGAAATTGCTGCCCACAAAGTGACGTGAGGTGGATGCTGCTTAATTTCTTCATAGTGATGGTGGGTGCTTCTTCAATTTCTTAATTTATTCTCCTTACACCAAGAATAAGCACTTCCGGCTCAATTGATGCGATCAATTGCACACTCATCCGAGAAAAAAACGTTTTGTTGTGATTCTTGAGTGGGAAAACGCCTCAAGAGTTATTTGCAAGAAGCCTCACATGCATCCAGGTCCCTATTCATTGATGTGTCCAGTCTTCATTGATGTGTCCTTCATTGATGTGTCCAGGATTAATGCCTTCAATCCAAGACCCTTTTTCATTACTCTCATCAATGTTGAACGGGGAATGTCTAATTCTGAAGAACGTTTTCTCGTTGATTTCTGTGGCCATCTTCAGCAGGAAGCTTCAACAATGTCCACATGATGTCGAAGCGGGACGACCAGAGCGCTTTGTGTCAAGAACACTCCTCGTTGAGAAAGCCCTTTACTCCCATATCCGCAATGTTTCACGTCAAGGAGTAGGCTTCAGACACCTTTGCGAAAATCACACTTTCATGTGTTCAAAACCTACCTGCTCTCTCTCTCTCACTATCATGAACCCACACAGTGGTCTTTCTTTGATCGTAAATGAATTGGTGCCTATATATATATATATATATATATATATATATATATATATATATATATATATATATATATATATATATATATATATATATATATATACACATACATATATATACATATATATACAGAGTCGAGGCTCGTGGAAGAGATAGAAATAGTACACTGAATGGATCAGGACACAAAAGGGAAAGTTGAGAGAGAGAGAGAGAGGGGGGGGGGGCGGGGGGGGGGACACCAACAGCAGAGTTGAAGGCAAAGATAGAGGCAGGCCTGAACAAACAATGGGTATGGGGAGGAATGAGAGGATGCTCGTGGTGGACAAGATGGATACAGAAGGAAACTCGGGAGTAAAAACTGGATATTTAGAAGGAGGTGGAAATTTGGAACACACACACACACACACACACACACACACACACACACACACACACACACACACACACGGCACTGCTGCTTCATTCTCGGTTTTCCTTTGGAAGAAATTAGTAACTTTTAAAAACTTTCATGCAATTTCTTTTCTACTTTTTTTTTTTAATGAGGAAATGATGTGAGTTTCCACCCGTGACATTCGTGGATTCCACATTTGTAGTTTCGCCATTGACCGTGTGTAAAAACCTTGAACCATTATCTTGTGCAGTGACAATGGCGGACGTTATCTGGATGCACTCAATGTCGAAAGAGGTACAGTATTGTATAAATTGTTATATTACTGTAATATGTTATTATTACTCCTGTTATTATGTATTACTGTTATTACTGTAATATGTTATTACTCCTCGGGCTTATAACTCACCCTTGCGGATGGGCTAAACAAATATTGTAAAAGCAGCTAAAACCATGACTTGGGACTGATGCCTTACCCTGTATAGGTGAGTTTCTCCGTAACACTTTCCGATTTTGAAGAAGAAGAATTATCAGTGGCTGAGTTTCTCTGTAATGCTTTCCGAGTTTGTAGAAGAAGAAGAAGAAGAATTTTCAGAAGCCGAATTTCTCCGTAATATTTTCCGAGTTTGAATAAAAAGTTTCTCATTGAGTTTGAAGAAGATCTGGGAATAATTTTGCCAAAATGCAAGGAATAATAAAATGTTTTTTTTTTGCAACTTGATAAAACACCCAATCCTATGGAGATATGAATTAAGACAACAGTGCAGAAGGAGGAGAATGGCTTGGCTTACATAAATACACTTAGTTATAAGAATCACCAATGTTAAATTTTTCTGATTTCACTCCAGATTTCGATACCTATTTAGTCTACAGAATCTGATCTTCAAATCAGACTCCAGATTTTGATTACATGCTTTAATTAGTCCATGAGAGTAGTGTTTCCAAGCCATGACTGAAAACAAAATGGTGGCTTAAAAACCCAGCGATGTCACAGAGGGCTGACCAAGAGGGCACCACCATTTTGGTTTTTTGTTATGAGCACCCCGTTAATAATCTTCAAAAATGATGTTTTAACAAACCCAAACACCCAGCTTTTGTTCAAGCACTCCCTTTGACTTTGAGAAGTATGCAAGCAAAGTTTGGGGCCGCTACGTTTCATGGTTTTGGAGTTAAGGAGGAGACAAACACACAATGACACACACAGACACACTCTGCCTTTTATTATTATAAATAGAGCAATACCCGGCCTACGTCATTAATTGGTTCCATAAGCCATGACGTAACTCGGTTTTTGACATAAACCAGGCGTAATGCCTTAAAATGAAGACAAACACCGTAAAACTAGAGTAAACAACTGGAGGAGGCTGCGGCTTCGCCCTGAATCTTTGCCGGAGTCCCACCGTTGTTTTCTATCGGTCGGGTCTTCTCCTCGAACAGGGTGACCGGCACGGACGTGTTGACCGTGAGCTGCCTTGTGTGCCGAGTGGCTCCGTGGCCCGCTTCACCATGGCGTGCTTTACCCAACGTGTCCGAGCAGTTTCACCGGTGGTCGTGTCGTGTCGTCTGTGACGAACGAACGAGCTCAGGGTTCCGTGAACCCGGCCGCCCCGGGGATCGACGCTCGCCTCCTAGTCGTAGGTGTGCCCCGTCTTTCCTTGAGCGGCCGAAGTTGCTTGCTTCTTTTTTTTTTGGACGATGCCATAAACGCAGAAACGACGACGTACAGGCAGGCATTTGCAAATCCATGCACATGTGCACATTAACACGTCGATCGGTTCGTCGACACCGGATGCCGGCGAGGTGCCCGACGAGGCACCCGGGCTCGAGGCATGACACGGTCACGGTCGTCCGAGCCGGCATCGTCATCATGTTTCACCGTTGCCACGTTGCGTTGGTTGTTTTACACAGTAAAGGAATAATCACAAAAGTAACAGCGAAAGGCAAAGCAAGCACGCGACCACAGCACAGGACAAAATGCATATGGCGTAGCCTTTGTTTTGAACAAGAACCAGCAGCTACGCGTACGTATACGTACATTTTTAAATATATTTTAATGTGCTTTTTATTGTATTTTAAATTGTTTTTTAGCTTCTTTTATTGTTAATTTTTATGTACTATTTTATTTATTTTAAATATATTTTTTTCACGTCCTATTATGATGTCGGAGTGACGTAAAGTCGCACGTAATGACGTTCGCTGAACTGAAATTTACTCAAGAAGAGTGGCGTAAAGTCGGCTTTGACGTATGTCGAAATGGCGTAAAACGGGGTATTGCTGTATATAAAATTGGCAGTGCATTGTGATCTTTGCATTGTTAACGCTTGTATACCCTTTATTCAATATGGAACTAATTGCTTATTACCCTGCGCTCGCGGAGCGAAAGGTAGGGTTAAGCATTCGGGTCCGTCTGTACGTCGTACGTCGTACGTACGTACGTACGTACGTGCGTGTCTGCATTTAAAAAAAAAAAAAATTCTCGGCAACCGTTGATCCGATTGACATGAAATTTTCACCATCGGAGGGCCTCCTCCTGTAGAATATTTTAGTGCATATTATGACGTCACAGGTCACGTGGTATGGGCGCCATCTTGGAAAAACCAAAAAACTTTGTACCTCTATATCTCAAAAACCGCTGCACATAAATAATTATTGAGACAGGTCTTATTGCAAAGAACTCTCCATGTGGAATAACATATGTGAATGATGACATCATAGGTGCCGCCGTTATGATGTCATAATTCGACAAGTAAAAAACGTTATCCGATCAGGATGAAATTTCTTGAGCATCTTATCGGTATAAATTGATGCAGAAATAAAATTATAATGACGTCGTAGGTCACGTGGTTCGGACGCCATATTGTTTTGAGTGAAAAACCACTAAAATCCAATTTTCTCCTAAACGACTGAACAGATTCAGGCCAAACTTTGCAGGCAGAATCGCATACCCATGACGAACAAAAAGTCAGTGAGCATGACGTGATGCGTCACATGGTTTCGGAGTTATGACGTTTTTAAGCATAAACTTTTAAAACCTAGCTCCTCCCTCGTTTTTGATCCTATCGAGGGGAAACCTCACAGATGTGTTCAGCATATCAGTCTACTAAAATGACCTTTTTGGAATTTGCGATAGGTCACATGGTTTGGCAGGTATAAATAATTAAACGAATTTTTTTTATACCTCTTGAACCGCTTCATTGATCGACATGAAACTTTATATTATAGTGGAGGTAATGAAGTGTAACAAGTGTGAAAATTTCAAGATGATTGGATGTATGGTCTGGAAGCTAGAAGTTGTTATTGCGTGAAGAAGAAGAGTCATCGAGATTGGGCATGGAAATAATTATCACACTGCACATCACGAGCAGGCAAAGTATGGAGCGACCTCATGGGGTCATTTTGACCTCAAATAAAATTCTGATTTCAGATTTGTCAATCGCTGAGGTATATTAACACATGTCCAACACAGATTTGGCGAAATTCCCACGATTTTTGACGAAAATATATCATTTGTGTCATTTCAGTAGAGTAAAGTGTGTGCCGTGTCACCGTTAGAAAAATTGAAACGTGGCTCATTGTAAATAACTTCATATGGGGAATAGGTGTTGTTAATGTTGATGTCATTGGTGGCATAATTATGACGTCATAATTCGACAGGGACAACGCTTAGTCTGATAAGTTTGAAATTTATTGAGCATGATCTATGCAACAATTATTTAGAGAATATAAATTTATGATGTCATCGCTCACGTGGTCTGGCAGCCGTATTGGATCAAAAAAAAAGAAACGTTCAAAAATAGAAGAGTTGGCTCGCAACAAGTTGACTGCGCAGGGTAAGTATTCTATGAATACCATCTAGTTTTATAGGAGTTTGTGAAATTTGTTGAGAATGGACATTGATCAATCAAAGAACCTTTGTTTTTGAGACATTCGGGTGCTCATATAGGATCGATCTTCCCAACGATGGTGTGAATTGCTGCTCGGACTGTACTTGAATGCAGCGAGAGTTTTCTTGGCGGTGCGTAGCCTTTCATTTCTCTTAGGTGGCACACTAATTTGTCTTCAGTGAGGTGATTCTCAATCAAGGGGAGACCACGTGTGTGGAGGAGAAGACGAGAGGAGCTTTCTTGCGGAGGTGACTGTGGAGCTATCTCAAAGAGGGCCATTGCTGATCTGCACTGGTGAGTGGAAAGTGGGCAAGCCAGGTGCTGAATCCTGCATTCAGTGACTGTAAAGTGGTGTTTGTTAGACGACCTTGGGAAGGCGATGCAAGTGAACAAAAAGAAACTTTCTAACCCAGCGTGTTTAATTCTAGTGTTCAAAAGTGTAATTCCAGGGGGTTCCAAAGGGTTCTATGGGGTAATTGTGAAGGGTAATTGTAAAGAGTAATTGTAAAGGGTAATGCTGAGGGTGATTCCAAAGGGTAATTATAAAGGGTGATTCGAAAGGGTAATTCCAAAGGGTAATTCTAAAGGGTAATTATAAAGGGTAATTCCAAAAAGTAATTCTAAAGGGTAATTCGAAAGGGTAATTCTAAAGGGTAATTCTAAAGGGTGATTCGAAAGGGTAATTCCAAAGGGTAATTCTAAAGGGTAATTCAAAAGGGCGAAAGGGTAATTCCAAAGGTTAATTCTAAAGGGTAATTCTAAAGGGTAATTCTAAAGTGTAATTCTAAAGTGTAATTCTAATGTGTAATTCTAAAGAGTGATTCTAAAGGGTAATTCTAAAGGGTAATTCTAAAGGGTAATTGTAAAGAGTAATTCTAAAGGGTGATTCTAAAGGGTAATTCTAAAGGGTAATTCCAAAGGGTAATTCGAAAGGGTAATTCTGAAGGGTAATTCTAAAGGGTGATTCTAAAGTGTAATTCTAAAAGGTAATTCTAAAGGGTAATTATAAAAGGTAATTCTAAAGGGTAATTCTAAAGGGTGATTCTAAAGGGTAATTCTAAAGGGTGATTCTAAAGGGTGATTCTAAAGTAATTCTAAAGGGTAATTCTAAAAGGTAATTCTAAAAGGTAATTCTGAAGTGTAATTCTAAAGGGTAATTCTAAAGGGTAATTCCAAATAGCTAAAGAGTAATTCGAAATGGTAATTCTAAAGGGTAATTCCAAAGGGTAATTCTAAAGGGTAATTCTAAAGGGTATTCTAAAAGGTAATTCTAAAAGGTAATTCTAAAAGGTAATTCTAAAGGGTGATTCTGAAGGGTAATTCTAAAGGGTAATTCTAAAGGGTAATTCTAAAGGGTAATTCTAAAGGGTAATTCTAAAGGGTAATTCTAAAGGGTAATTCTAAATTTGTAATTCTAAAGGGTAATTCTAAAGGGTAATTCTAAAGGGTAGTTCTGAAGGGTAATTCTAAAGGGTAATTCTAAAGGGTAATTCCAAAGGGTAATTCCAAAGGGTAATTCTGAAGGGTAATTCTAAAGGGTAATTCTAAAGGGTAATTCTAAAGGGTAGTTCTGAAGGGTAATTCTAAAGGGTAATTCTAAAGGGTAATTCTGAAGGGTGATTCTAAAGGGTAATTCCAAAGGGTAATTCCAAAGGGTAATTCGAAAGGGTAATTTGAAAGGGTGATTCGAAAGGGTAATTCTAAAGAGTAATTCTAAAGGGTAATTCCAAAGGGTAATTCTAAAAGGTAATTCTAAAGGGTAATTCTAAAGGGTAATTCGAAAGGGTGATTCAAAAGGGTAATTCGAAAGGGTGATTCTAAAAGGGTAATTCTAAAGGGTGATTCTAAAGGGTAATTCTAAAGGGTAATTCTAAAGGGTAATTCTGAAGGGTAATTCTAAAGGGTAGTTCTAAAGGGTAATTCTAAAGGGTAATTCTAAAGGGTGATTCTAAAGGGTAATTCTAAGGGGTGATTCTAAATGGTAATTTTAAAGGGTAATTCTAAAGGGTGATTCTAAATGGTAATTTTAAAGGGTAATTCTAAAGGGTAATTCTAAAGGGAAATTTTAAAGGGTAATTCTAAAGGGTAATTCTAAAGGGTAATTCTAAAGGGCGATTCTAAAGGGTAATTCTAAAGGGTAATTCTAAAGGGTAATTCTAAAGGGTAATTCGAAAGGGTAATTGTAAAGGGTGATTCTAAAGGGTGATTCGAAAGGGTAATTCGAAAGGGTAATTCTAAAGGGTAATTCGAAAGGGTAATTCTGAAGGGTAATTCTAAAGGGTAATTCTAAAGGGTAATTCTAAAGGGTAATTCCAAAGGGTGATTCTAAAGGGTAATTCTAAAGGGTAATTCTAAAGGGTAATTCTGAAGGGTAATTCTAAAGGGTAATTCTAAAGGGTAATTCTAAAAGGTAATTCTAAAGGGTAATTCTAAAGGGTGATTCTAAAGGGTAATTCTAAAGGGTAATTCTAAAGGGTAATTCTAAAGTGTAATTCCAAAGGGTAATTCGAAAGGGTAATTCTAAAGGGTAATTCTAAAGGGTATTTCTAAAGGGTAATTCTAAAGTGTAATTCCAAAGGGTAATTCGAAAGTGTAATTCCAAAGGGTAATTCTAAAGGGTAATTCTAAAGTGTAATTCCAAAGGGTAATTCTAAAGGGTAATTCTAAAGGGTATTTCTAAAGGGTAATTATAAAGGGTGATTCTAAAGGGTAATTCTAAAGGGTAATTCTAAAGGGTAATTCTAAAGGGTGATTCTAAAGGGTAATTCTAAATGGTAATTCCAAAGGGTAATTCTAAAGGGTAATTCCAAAGGGTAATTCTAAAGGGTAATTCTAAAGGGTAATTCTAAAGGGTAATTCTGAAGGGTAATTTTAAAAGGTAATTCTAAAGGGTAATTCTAAAAGGTAATTCTAAAGGGTAATTCTAAAGGGTAATTCGAAAGGGTGATTCTAAAGGGTAATTCTAAAGGGTAATTCTAAAGGGTAATTCTAAAGGGTATTTCTAAAGGGTAATTCTAAAGGGTGATTCTAAAGGGTAATTCTAAAGGGTAATTCTAAATGGTAATTCCAAAGGGCAATTCCAAAGGGTAATTCTAAAGGGTAATTCTAAAGGGTAATTCTAAAGTGTAATTCTAAAGGGTAATTCTAAAGGCGTGTAAATTTGTTTTTTTCTTATGCGCAGGACTTTTTTTGGAAACATTTTTTTGCTTACAATTACCGTGAAACCTTAATATTTTGTTTAATCGCCACTGTTTCTTGTTTACACAGATACTTTCATGCCTTGACTTTTGGAACAAGTGCTTATCGAAAGACGTACCAAACTACAACATCCAATTCTAAAGGGTAATTCTAAAGGGTAATTCTAAAAGGTAATTCTAAAGGGTAATTCTAAAAGGTAATTCTAAAGGGTAATTCTAAAGGGTAATTCTAAAGGGTAATTCTAAAGGGTGATTCTAAAGGGTAATTCTAAAGGGTAGTTCTAAAGGGTATTTCTAAAGGGTAATTCTAAAGGGTGATTCAAAAGGGTAATTCTAAAGTGTAATTCCAAAGGGTAATTCTGAAGGGTAATTCTAAAGGGTAATTCTAAAGGGTATTTCTAAAGGGTAATTCTAAAGGGTGATTCTAAAGGGTAATTCTAAAGGGTAATTCTAAAGGGTAATTCTAAAGGGTAATTCTAAAGGGTGATTCTAAAGGGTGATTCTAAAGGGTAATTCTAAATGGTAATTCCAAAGGGTAATTCTAAAGGGTAATTCCAAAGGGTAATTCTAAAGGGTAATTCTAAAGGGTAATTCTAAAGGGTAATTCTGAAGGGTAATTCTAAAAGGTAATTCTAAAGGGTAATTCTAAAAGGTAATTCTAAAGGGTAATTCTAAAGGGTAATTCTAAAGGGTAATTCGAAAGGGTGATTCTAAAGGGTAATTCTAAAGGGTAATTCTAAAGGGTAATTCTAAAGGGTATTTCTAAAGGGTAATTCTAAAGGGTGATTCTAAAGGGTAATTCTAAAGGGTAATTCTAAATGGTAATTCCAAAGGGTAATTCCAAAGGGTAATTCTAAAGGGTAATTCTAAAGGGTGATCTAAAGGGTAATTCTTAAGTGTAATTCTAAAGGGTAATTCTAAAGGCGTGCAAATTTGTTTTTTTCTTATGCGCAGGACTTTTTTTGGAAACATTTTTTTGCGAACAATTACCGTGAAACCTTAATATTTTGTTTAATCGCCACTGTTTCTTGTTTACACAGATACTTTCATGCCTTGACTTTTGGAACAAGTGCTTATCGAAAGACGTACCAAACTACAACATCCAATTCTAAAGGGTAATTCTAAAGGGTAATTCTGAAGGGTAATTCTAAAAGGTAATTCTAAAGGGTAATTCTAAAAGGTAATTCTCAAGGGTAATTCTAAAGGGTAATTCTAAAGGGTAATTCGAAAGGGTGATTCTAAAGGGTAATTCTAAAGGGTAATTCTAAAGGGTAGTTCTAAAGGGTATTTCTAAAGGGTAATTCTAAAGGGTGATTCTAAAGGGTAATTCTAAAGGGTAATTCTAAATGGTAATTCCAAAGGGTAATTCCAAAGGGTAATTCTAAAGGGTAATTCCAAAGGGTAATTCTAAAGGGTAATTCTAAAGGGTAATTCTGAAGGGTAATTCTAAAAGGTAATTGTAAAGGGTAATTCTAAAAGGTAATTCGAAAAGGTAATTCTAAAAGGTAATTCTAAAGTGTAATTCTAAAGGGTAATTCTAAAAGGTAATTCTAAAGGGTAATTCTAAAGGGTAATTCTAAAGGGTAATTCGAAAGGGTGAATCTAAAGGGTAATTCTAAAGGGTAATTCTAAAGGGTGATTCTAAAGGGTAATTCTAAAGGGTAATTCTCAAGGGTGATTCTAAAGGGTGATTCTAAAGGGTAATTCTAAAGTGTAATTCCAAAGGGTAATTCTAAAGGGTAATTCTAAAGGGTAATTCTAAAAGGTATTTCTAAAGGGTAATTCTAAAGGGTGATTCTAAAGGGTAATTCGAAAGGGTAATTCTAAAGGGTAATTCTAAAGGGTAATTCTAAAGGGTGATTCTAAAGGGTGATTCTAAAGGGTAATTCTAAAGGGTGATTCTAAAGGGTAATTCCAAAGGGTAATTCTAAAGGGTAATTCTCAAGGGTAATTCCAAAGGGCTAAAGGGTAATTCCAAAGGGTAATTCTAAAGGGTAATTCTAAAGGGTAATTCTAAAGGGTAGTTCTGAAGGGTAATTCTGAAGGGTAATTCTAAAGGGTAATTCCAAAGGGTAATTCTAAAGTGTAATTCTGAAGGGTGATTCTAAGGGTAATTCTAAAGGGTGATTCTAAAGGGTAATTCGAAAGGGTAATTCTAAAGGGTAATTCTAAAGGGTAATTCTAAAGGGTGATTCTAAAGGGTAATTCTAAAGGGTAATTCTAAAGGGTGATTCTAAAGGGTAATTCCAAAGGGTAATTCTAAAGGGTAATTCTCAAGGGTAATTCCAAAGGGCTAAAGGGTAATTCCAAAGGGTAATTCTAAAGGGTAATTCTAAAGGGTAATTCTAAAGGGTAGTTCTGAAGGGTAATTCTGAAGGGTAATTCTAAAGGGTAATTCCAAAGGGTAATTCTAAAGTGTAATTCTGAAGGGTGATTCTAAGGGGTGATTCTAAAGGGTAATTTTAAAGGGTAATTCTAAAGGGTAATTTTAAAGGGTAATTCTGAAGGGTAATTTTAAAGGGTAATTCTGAAGGGTAATTTTAAAGGGTAATTCTAAAGGATAATTCTAAAGGGTAATTCTAAAGGGTAATTCTAAATGGTAATTCTAAAGGGTAATTCGAAAGGGTAATTCGAAAGGGTAATTCGAAAGGGTAATTCGAAAGGGTAATTCTAAAGGGTAATTCTAAAGGGTAATTTTAAAGGGCTAAAGGGTAATTCTAAAGGGTGATTCTAAAGGGTAATTCCAAAGGGTAATTCTAAAGGGTAATTCTCAAGGGTAATTCTAAAGGGCTAAAGGGTAGTTCCAAAGGGTAATTCTAAAGGGTAATTCTAAAGGGTAATTCTAAAGGGTAGTTCTGAAGGGTAATTCTCAAGGGTGATTCTAAAGGGTAATTTTAAAGGGTAATTCTAAAGGGTAATTTTAAAGGGTAATTCTGAAGGGTAATTTTAAAGGGTAATTCTAAATGGTAATTCTAAAGGGTAATTCTTAAGGGTAATTCTAAAGGGTGATCTAAAGGGTAATTCTAAAGTGTAATTCTAAAGGGTAATTCTAAAGGCGGGCAAATTTGTTTTTTTCTTATGCGCAGGACTTTTTTTGGAAACATTTTTTTGCGAACAATTACCGTGAAACCTTAATATTTTGTTTAATCGCCACTGTTTCTTGTTTACACAGATACTTTCATGCCTTGACTTTTGGAACAAGTGCTTATCGAAAGACGTACCAAACTACAACATCCAATTCTAAAGGGTAATTCTAAATGGTAATTCTAAATGGTAATTCTAAAGGGTAATTCTAAATGGTAATTCTAAATGGTAATTCTGAAGGGTAATTCTAAAGGGTAATTCTAAAGGGTAATTCTAAAGGGTAATTCTAAAGGGTAATTCTAAAGTGTAATTCTCAAGGGTAATTCTAAAGGGCTAAAGGGTAATTCCAAAGGGTAATTCTAAAGGGTAATTCTAAAGTGTAATTCTGAAGGGTGATTCTAAGGGGTGATTCTAAAGGGTAATTTTAAAGGGTAATTCTAAAGGGTAATTTTAAAGGGTAATTCTGAAGGGTAATTTTAAAGGGTAATTCTAAATGGTAATTCTAAAGGGTAATTCTAAAGGGTAATTCTAAAGGGTAATTCTAAAGGGTAATTCTAAAGGGTAATTCTAAAGGGTAATTCTAAATGGTAATTCTAAAGGGTAATTCTAAAGGGTAATTCTAAATGGTAATTCTAAAGGGTAATTCCAAAGGGTAATTCTAAAGGGTAATTCTAAAGGGTAATTCTAAAGGGTGATCTAAAGGGTAATTCTAAAGTGTAATTCTAAAGGGTAATTCCAAAGGGTAATTCTAAAGGGTGATTCTAAAGGGTAATTCCAAAGGGTAATTCTAAAGGGTAATTCTAAAGGGTAATTCTAAATGGTAATTCTAAAGGGTAATTCCAAAGGGTAATTCTAAAGGGTAATTCTAAAGGGTAATTCCAAAGGGTAATTCTAAAGGGTAATTCTAAAGGGTAATTCTAAAGGGTGATCTAAAGGGTAATTCTAAAGTGTAATTCTAAAGGGTAATTCTAAAGGCGCGCAAATTTGTTTTTTTCTTATGCGCAGGACTTTTTTTGGAAACATTTTTTTGCGAACAATTACCGTGAAACCTTAATATTTTGTTTAATCGCCACTGTTTCTTGTTTACACAGATACTTTCATGCCTTGACTTTTGGAACAAGTGCGTATCGAAAGACGTACCAAACTACAACATCCAAGATGCTGGAGGATTTGATGTGCCTTTCTCTAGAACATAAACAAATACGCCCACACATGTTCTGAATCTTCACGGAGGTGATGAAAGTGATCTCTGCAAGCTTACGCCAGCAGGAAGAAGATGTTTCATGTTTCGATCTCCTTCTTTTGTAACT
The DNA here is from genome assembly GCF_964187855.1 of Myxine glutinosa. Taxonomy (NCBI): domain Eukaryota; kingdom Metazoa; phylum Chordata; class Myxini; order Myxiniformes; family Myxinidae; genus Myxine; species Myxine glutinosa. Next base: position 61,216,766 of record NC_136268.1, on the reverse strand, counting down.
TCTGATGACATCATCTGAGCCAAGCTATATGCAGCAAAGAGTGCCCCAAAAAAAGCATTTATGGGCAGGATTAAAGACAAAAATTGCATCAGGTGCTCAAACCGATTATAGAGTTGCAATGGAGCAAATCCCTGCAAGTTTGGAGATGCAGCGAATAGATGGGGCTTGGTCATTGCCCCACAGGGCCACCAACATGCATCACGCAGACCATGGAACACGGAGCATTTGCATGGAACACTCTTCAAATGTGTGTCCAGAGATGAGTACATTCTGTTGTGAGAAAACTCAGCAGTACTGGAATGGCAATCAATCACAGACGTTATTCTATGGTGATCGGAAGAGAGACAGCCAAGCAAAAATTAAAGAAATGGAGTCGGTTATCGAAAGGCTTCAAAATGCAATGGTTTGCCTAGAGGAAAGGAACGTCACCTTATATAAACAACTGAATGACATGAGAAGAGGAGAAAACAATCCCGAGAGTAAATCTAAAACAAGTAATTATTACAATGATTCATATAGATTACCCACTGAACAGTTATCAATGCCCAGAGACGGAAACCAAGGGTCGGAAACATATCAATCAAGCGAAGCTGATACAAGCTCAGATAGAATCAGACATTCTGATAAGAAGTTGGATACAAATACCTTACAAGGGAGATGCAAGGAAATGTATGAAATATTTAAAGAAAAACTTACCAATAAAGAGCAAAAATACGCTACTGCGGAATTTAGGAAAAAGTTGCTTGAGCTGGAGAAGTTGCAGCTCGCACATGGCCAACTTCAGGGAGACAACGAGACGAGTCAGTGCAATGCGACGTCAACGCTCCTGCACTTGCACTGTCTGGAGCAAGAAAGCACCTGGTACTTTAGGAGGTTTCAGAGGGCGGACAAGGAAAATGAGGCTCTCAGGATGAAACTTGCCGATTCCGAGAAGCAGAAGCGCTCCTGTGCAAAGGAGCTGAAGAAAGTTGTGGTAATGTTTGAGCAGACCAGGTGTAAAGTTAAGGTTTTAGAGAGCGAACTGAAACAAGAAAAGGCGACCAAGGAGCAGGCTGAAGCACGGTTACAAATTCTGGAGCAAGAAAAGCGAGTAATTTTAGCGAGCCTTGATGAAGTCAAGCAGGACCTTGTGTTGAGAGCAAAGGAAGGACATGCCTTGATGGGAGCCAGAGAGGAGGCTTTGAATGTGATCCAAGCTCTGCAAGAAGAGAGTGGCCGATTGACAGAAGAGGCCTGCCGCTTGGTGCAGGAAAAGCAGGGACTTCAGGAAAGAGCATGGCACCAGGCCGAAGAGCTGGAGGCCTGCCGGACCACATTAGCTTGTGCCCAGGATAAGCTGGCGATCTTAAAGGAGCAACAAACACAACTGATCGAAGAAAAGGCAACGTTGATGAGGCAGGTGAGTGTATTGTTAATTTGAGAACCCGTTTCACTGTTCATCCTACTAGACTTAGAGTAAGATGGGGCAAGATGCTTTTTCATTTTGAATTACCTTCTCCAGTTTGTTTTTTGTATACAAGATCGAGGCTCGTGTAAGAGCTAACATTAATCACAAAAAAAAAAAACGGACACATAAAAACATATGGTAAAGGGAGCGGAAGACAAGATGGGGAGAGAGAGGGAAGCACACAAGCACAACATTTGAGAGCAGGGACATTGGGAGATCTGTGGGAGGGGGAGGGCTTGGGAGGAGGCGGCGTGGGAAGGTGGGGGGGGGGGGGGGGGGGGGAGGAGAACTATAAAACACTTGGACACTGCTAGGACTTCCAGGAAAGAAGTTGCTATTTCAAAAAAGTGGACCTTGGGTGAATTAGCGAGGGCAGAGAAGATCAAGATTTGGGATGGGGGAAGATAAGAGATGGTGGTGAACAGATGTTTTAAAGACCTGGAGGGAGGAGTGGGATTGAAGAGGGTGAGGGAGTTTGTTCCAGAGGTGGGAGAAAAGAGGAATGAAAGAGTGAAGGTGAGCAGAGAGTCTTGATTTTGGCAGTTTAACCATAAGAGGGTTGCAGGCAGCTCATGTGCGACCTGTAGGAATATTAGGGGGACAGACCACAGAGAGAGCTGGAGGAGCAAGGCCGGAGAGGAGTCGGTAGAAGACAGAAAGACCACCTACCTGCCTGCGGTGAGTGAGTGAAAAGCCCTCAGAGTTAGCTTCATCGCAGGAGATTCCAATGATTCTGAAAGTTTTGGTTTGAACAGCGTGAAGCCGAGCAAGGTGTGAGGCAGGAGCACCGGCCCATAGGGGGGAACAAGTGTCAACCAAAGAACGCTCTGAATACGAAAACCCTGCGGAAAAATGTCACATCGAGTGCTTGTATTGCAAGTGAGAAAGTTGCATTTCTCAAATCTGGAGCTTTTGCTATCATTTTGTTTTTAATTATTTTTGTACTTCCACTTGCTCCTTACTATGCTTCCTGCAATATGACATGAATGAATCTTGTTTTGTTTCCCTGTGTTCTACTCCAATCTATCCCTTGTTCTTTTTCTTTTGTAAGCAGCACATGGTTGCAGGTAGCATAATTTGCTTCCCACTGAAGCAGTTCCCCCTGTAGGTTAGAGCAGGAACTTGGAATTTGGCCAGGGAGCCAGCTCATCTGCTTCCATTCCTTGTCGAGTCTGATTTGTTGGAGACTCACCTTGCTACATCATGCTTTTTAGACTCTGCGCACTCAAACAGCTGGTGTTCAATGGTGATTTTCCCTTTTCAGATTCTCAACTTCTACAGATCATTATTGGGTGTCTGGCGAAACCAGACAGCTGATAGTGACTTTAAAAGGTTTATTTATTTCTCCATTGATGGAGGCACGTCCTCACATGGTCATGAAAACTGCCAATGATGTTCACTATCCTTGCGGACTTACCCCCTCTTCAGTAGGCCCCAAATTGGTTCACTGTTGACTGTACGTAATGCTTTTAACAGAGCAGATGAAGGAGGGATGTTTTAGCATCCCAGGCGGTCAGCGGTTTGTAATTGGCCTATTCATGAGGATTGAGTTCTGCACCAGCCACCGGTATACAACTTCACATACCGGTACGTAGAATCAGGGCCTGGAGCTAAACTCAGCCTGCATGCTGTTTCAGGCCTTTGAGAACATCTTCAAGTACAAGGCCTTCTCAAGAGCATGGGTAGTTTTGGCATGGGATGTGTCATCAAAGATTCATCGGGCTGCTTTACCTGGCTGGTTATAAGAAGGTGCCAAAATGTTCCTTCGATCTAACGAGAATGTCATTCTTCTGTGTAGATCTTCTGTGTAGATCTTCTGTGTAGATCTTCTGTGTAGGCAGTAGATCCTGGCCATTGGCACGAGGTCATAGTATTCACCCTCAATGTTGCTGAACCCAGTGTTTCTGTTGGAACCCATCTGTGGATGCACGATAAATGACAATGCAGACCCATCGGCGGATGGGTCTGCGCCATCTGCGGATGTGTTGTTCACCTTGAAGGAATGTGTATGCATCAATGGTGGATGAGTATGTTTATTTGAACCTAAAAATAAGCAATTGACGTCATAAATGTTTATAAAGCAGTCCGTGACATGTGGTTTGTCGATAACCGTTTGTCGATAAGATAAAAATAAGATAATGTCGCTCCATTTAAAAACGCTGGTCTACTTCGCTGGTGGCACTGGCAGACTCAGCTCTCCATTGTTTATATAGCAATTCCTGGCATGCCTTAATCGCCCCAAAGCTAAAGATGAAGGTGTGGCTTCGTTATCAGGGCATTGTCAATTATATAAACACAATAACGCATTATGTGATTCTATGAGGCCCTATGTGATTCTATGAGGCCCTCAGCGATGGGTCTGACCCGTTTGCGGATCCACAGATGGGTTCCAACATTTCCTCTGGAAGACGATGATGACCTTAATGTGACACTGGGAAGCAGAAAGGGAGTGTGACGCTAGGGAAGTAGAAAGGGAGTGTGACGCTGGGGAAGTAGAAAGGGAGTGTGACACTAGGGAAGTAAAAAGGGAGTGTGACACTGAGAAAGCAGAAAGGGAGTGTGACGCTGGGGAAGTAGAAAGGGAGTGTGACACTAGGGAAGTAGAAAGGGAGTGTGACACTGAGAAAGCAGAAAGGGAGTGTGACACTGGGAAAGCAGAAACGCATTGTGACACTGGGGAAGCAGAAAGGGAGTGTGACGCTGGGGAAGCAGAAAGGGAGTGTGACGCTGGGGAAGTAGAAAGGGAGTGTGACACTAGGGAAGTAAAAAGGGAGTGTGACACTGAGAAAGCAGAAAGGGAGTGTGACGCTGGGGAAGTAGAAAGGGAGTGTGACACTAGGGAAGTAGAAAGGGAGTGTGACACTGAGAAAGCAGAAAGGGAGTGTGACACTGGGAAAGCAGAAACGCATTGTGACACTGGGGAAGCAGAAAGGGAGTGTGACGCTGGGGAAGCAGAAAGGGAGTGTGACGCTGGGGAAGCAGAAAGGGAGTGTGACGCTGGGGAAGTAGAAAGGGAGTGTGACGCTGGGGAAGCAGAAAGGGAGTGTGACGCTGGGGAAGTAGAAAGGGAGTGTGACACTAGGGAAGTAAAAAGGGAGTGTGACACTGAGAAAGCAGAAAGGGAGTGTGACGCTGGGGAAGCAGAAAGGGAGTGTGACGCTGGGGAAGCAGAAAGGGAGTGTGACACTGAGAAAGCAGAAAGGGAGTGTGACACTGGGAAAGCAGAAAGGGAGTGTGACACTGGGGAAGCAGAAAGGGAGTGTGACGCTGGGGAAGTAGAAAGGGAGTGTGACACTAGGGAAGTAGAAAGGGGGTGTGACACTGGGGAAGCAGAAAGGGAGTGTGACGCTGGGGAAGCAGAAAGGGAGTGTGACACTAGGGAAGTAGAAAGGGGGTGTGACACTGGGGAAGCAGAAAGGGAGTGTGACACTGGGGAAGCAGAAAGGGAGTGTGACACTGAGAAAGCAGAAAGGGAGTGTGACACTGAGGAAGCAGAAAGGGAGTGTGACACTGGGGAAGCAGAAAAGGAGTGTGACGCTGGGGAAGTAGAAAGGGAGTGTGACGCTGGGGAAGCAGAAAGGGAGTGTGACGCTGGGGAAGTAGAAAGGGAGTGTGACACTAGGGAAGTAAAAAGGGAGTGTGACACTGAGAAAGCAGAAAGGGAGTGTGACGCTGGGGAAGCAGAAAGGGAGTGTGACGCTGGGGAAGCAGAAAGGGAGTGTGACACTGAGAAAGCAGAAAGGGAGTGTGACACTGGGAAAGCAGAAAGGGAGTGTGACACTGGGGAAGCAGAAAGGGAGTGTGACGCTGGGGAAGTAGAAAGGGAGTGTGACACTAGGGAAGTAGAAAGGGGGTGTGACACTGGGGAAGCAGAAAGGGAGTGTGACGCTGGGGAAGCAGAAAGGGAGTGTGACACTAGGGAAGTAGAAAGGGGGTGTGACACTGGGGAAGCAGAAAGGGAGTGTGACACTGGGGAAGCAGAAAGGGAGTGTGACACTGAGAAAGCAGAAAGGGAGTGTGACACTGAGGAAGCAGAAAGGGAGTGTGACACTGGGGAAGCAGAAAAGGAGTGTGACACTGAGGAAGCAGAAAGGGAGTGTGACGCTGGGAAAGCAGAAAGGGAGTGTGACACTGGGGAAGCAGAAAGGGAGTGTGACACTGAGAAAGCAGAAAGGGAGTGTGACACTGAGGAAGCAGAAAGGGAGTGTGACACTGAGAAAGCAGAAAGGGAGTGTGACACTGAGGAAGCAGAAAGGGAGTGTGACACTGGGGAAGCAGAAAGGGAGTGTGATGCTGGGGAAGTAGAAAGGGAGTGTGACACTAGGGAAGTAGAAAGGGAGTGTGACACTGGGGAAGCAGAAAGGGAGTGTGACGCTGGGGAAGCAGAAAGGGAGTGTGACACTGGGGAAGCAGAAAGGGAGTGTGACACTGGGGAAGCAGAAAGGGAGTGTGACGCTGGGGAAGCAGAAAGGGAGTGTGACACTGAGGAAGCAGAAAGGGAGTGTGACACTAGGGAAGTAGAAAGGGAGTGTGACACTGGGGAAGCAGAAAGGGAGTGTGACGCTGGGGAAGTAGAAAGGGAGTGTGACACTGGGGAAGCAGAAAGGGAGTGTGACACTGGGGAAGCAGAAAGGGAGTGTGACGCTGGGGAAGCAGAAAGGGAGTGTGACACTGAGGAAGCAGAAAGGGAGTGTGACGCTGGGGAAGAAGAAAGGGACTGTGACACTGAGGAAGCAGAAAGGGAGTGTGACGCTGGGGAAGCAGAAAGGGAGTGTGACACTGGGGAAGCAGAAAGGGAGTGTGACGCTGGGGAAGCAGAAAGGGAGTGTGACACTGAGGAAGCAGAAAGGGAGTGTGACACTAGGGAAGTAGAAAGGGAGTGTGACACTGGGGAAGCAGAAAGGGAGTGTGACGCTGGGGAAGTAGAAAGGGAGTGTGACACTGGGGAAGCAGAAAGGGAGTGTGACACTGGGGAAGCAGAAAGGGAGTGTGACGCTGGGGAAGCAGAAAGGGAGTGTGACACTGAGGAAGCAGAAAGGGAGTGTGACGCTGGGGAAGAAGAAAGGGACTGTGACACTGAGGAAGCAGAAAGGGAGTGTGACGCTGGGGAAGCAGAAAGGGAGTGTGACCCTGGGGAAGCAGAAAGGGAGTGTGACGCTGGGGAAGCATAAAGGGAGTGTGACGCTGGGGAAGCAGAAAGGGAGTGTGACGTTGGGGAAGCAGAAAGGGAGTGTGACGTTGAGGAAGCAGAAAGAGAGTGTGACGCGGGGGAAGCATAAAGGGAGTGTGACGCTGGGGAAGCAGAAAGGGAGTGTGACGCTGGGGAAGCAGAAATGGAGTGTGACATTAAGGAAGCAGAAAGGGAGTGTGACGCTGGGGAAGCAGAAAGGGAGTGTGACGCTGGGGAAGCAGAAAGGGAGTGTGACGCTGGGGAAGCAGAAAGGGAGTGTGACGCTGGGGAAGCAGAAAGGGAGTGTGATGCTGGGGAAGCAGAAAGGGAGTGTGACGCTGGGGAAGCAGAAAGGGAGTGTGACACTGGGGAAGCAGAAAGGGAGTGTGACGCTGGGGAAGCAGAAAGGGAGTGTGACGCTGGGGAAGCAGAAAGGGAGTGTGACGCTGGGGAAGCAGAAAGGGAGTGTGACACTGGGGAAGCAGAAAGGGAGTGTGACGCTGGGGAAGCAGAAAGGGAGTGTGACACTGGGGAAGCAGAAAGGGAGTGTGACACTGGGGAAGCAGAAAGGGAGTGTGACGCTGGGGAAGCGGAAAAGGAAGTGTAACGCCGGGGAAGCAGAAAGGGGGTGTAACGCCGGGGAAGCAGAAAGGGAGTGTGACACTGAGGAAGCAGAAAGGGAGTGTGACACTGGGGAAGCAGAAAGGGAGTGTGACGCTGGGGAAGCAGAAAGGGAGTGTGACGCTGGGGAAGCAGAAAGGGAGTGTGACACTGGGGAAGCAGAAAGGGAGTGTGACGCTGGGGAAGCGGAAAAGGGGGTGTAACGCCGGGGAAGCAGAAAGGGGGTGTAACGCCGGGGAAGCAGAAAGGGAGTGTGACACTGAGGAAGCAGAAAGGGAGTGTGACACTGGGGAAGTAGAAAGGGAGTGTGACACTGAGGAAGCAGAAAGGGAGTGTGACACTGGGGAAGTAGAAAGGGAGTGTGACACTGGGGAAGCAGAAAGGGGGTGTGACACTGGGGAAGTAGAAAGGGAGTGTGACACTGGGGAAGCAGAAAGGGAGTGTGACACTGAGGAAGCAGAAAGGGAGTGTGACGCTGGGGAAGCAGAAAGGGAGTGTGACGCTGGGGAAGCAGAAAGGGAGTGTGACGCTGGGGAAGCGGAAAAGGGGGTGTAACGCCGGGGAAGCAGAAAGGGGGTGTAACGCCGGGGAAGCAGAAAGGGAGTGTGACACTGAGGAAGCAGAAAGGGAGTGTGACACTGGGGAAGTAGAAAGGGAGTGTGACACTGGGGAAGTAGAAAGGGAGTGTGACACTGAGGAAGCAGAAAGGGAGTGTGACACTGGGGAAGTAGAAAGGGGGTGTGACACTGGGGAAGTAGAAAGGGAGTGTGACACTGGGGAAGCAGAAAGGGGGTGTGACACTGGGGAAGCAGAAAGGGAGTGTGACACTGGGGAAGCAGAAAGGGAGTGTGACACTGAGAAAGCAGAAAGGGAGTGTGACACTGAGGAAGCAGAAAGGGAGTGTGACACTGGGGAAGCAGAAAGGGAGTGTGACACTGGGGAAGCAGAAAGGGAGTGTGACGCTGGGAAAGCAGAAAGGGAGTGTGACACTGGGGAAGCAGAAAGGGAGTGTGACACTGAGAAAGCAGAAAGGGAGTGTGACACTGAGGAAGCAGAAAGGGAGTGTGACACTGAGAAAGCAGAAAGGGAGTGTGACACTGAGGAAGCAGAAAGGGAGTGTGACACTGGGGAAGCAGAAAGGGAGTGTGATGCTGGGGAAGTAGAAAGGGAGTGTGACACTAGGGAAGTAGAAAGGGAGTGTGACACTGGGGAAGCAGAAAGGGAGTGTGACGCTGGGGAAGCAGAAAGGGAGTGTGACACTGGGGAAGCAGAAAGGGAGTGTGACACTGGGGAAGCAGAAAGGGAGTGTGACGCTGGGGAAGCAGAAAGGGAGTGTGACACTGAGGAAGCAGAAAGGGAGTGTGACACTAGGGAAGTAGAAAGGGAGTGTGACACTGGGGAAGCAGAAGGAGTGTGACGCTGGGGAAGTAGAAAGGGAGTGTGACACTGGGGAAGCAGAAAGGGAGTGTGACACTGGGGAAGCAGAAAGGGAGTGTGACGCTGGGGAAGCAGAAAGGGAGTGTGACACTGAGGAAGCAGAAAGGGAGTGTGACGCTGGGGAAGAAGAAAGGGACTGTGACACTGAGGAAGAAGAAAGGGACTGTGACGCTGGGGAAGCAGAAAGGGAGTGTGACGCTGGGGAAGCAGAAAGGGAGTGTGACGCTGGGGAAGCATAAAGGGAGTGTGACGCTGGGGAAGCAGAAAGGGAGTGTGACGTTGGGGAAGCAGAAAGGGAGTGTGACATTGAGGAAGCAGAAAGAGAGTGTGACGTGGGGGAAGCATAAAGGGAGTGTGACGCTGGGGAAGCAGAAAGGGAGTGTGACGCTGGGGAAGCAGAAATGGAGTGTGACATTAAGGAAGCAGAAAGGGAGTGTGACGCTGGGGAAGCAGAAAGGGAGTGTGACGCTGGGGAAGCAGAAAGGGAGTGTGACGCTGGGGAAGCAGAAAGGGAGTGTGATGCTGGGGAAGCAGAAAGGGAGTGTGACGCTGGGGAAGCAGAAAGGGAGTGTGACACTGGGGAAGCAGAAAGGGAGTGTGACGCTGGGGAAGCAGAAAGGGAGTGTGACGCTGGGGAAGCAGAAAGGGAGTGTGACACTGGGGAAGCAGAAAGGGAGTGTGACGCTGGGGAAGCAGAAAGGGAGTGTGACACTGGGGAAGCAGAAAGGGAGTGTGACACTGGGGAAGCAGAAAGGGAGTGTGACGCTGGGGAAGCGGAAAAGGGGGTGTAACGCCGGGGAAGCAGAAAGGGGGTGTAACGCCGGGGAAGCAGAAAGGGAGTGTGACACTGAGGAAGCAGAAAGGGAGTGTGACACTGGGGAAGCAGAAAGGGAGTGTGACGCTGGGGAAGCAGAAAGGGAGTGTGACGCTGGGGAAGCAGAAAGGGAGTGTGACACTGGGGAAGCAGAAAGGGAGTGTGACGCTGGGGAAGCGGAAAAGGGGGTGTAACGCCGGGGAAGCAGAAAGGGGGTGTAACGCCGGGGAAGCAGAAAGGGAGTGTGACACTGAGGAAGCAGAAAGGGAGTGTGACACTGGGGAAGTAGAAAGGGAGTGTGACACTGAGGAAGCAGAAAGGGAGTGTGACACTGGGGAAGTAGAAAGGGAATGTGACACTGGGGAAGCAGAAAGGGGGTGTGACACTGAGGAAGCAGAAAGGGAGTGTGACGCTGGGGAAGCAGAAAGGGAGTGTGACGCTGGGGAAGCAGAAAGGGAGTGTGACGCTGGGGAAGCAGAAAGGGAGTGTGACGCTGGGGAGGCGGAAAAGGGGGTGTAACGCCGGGGAAGCAGAAAGGGGGTGTAACGCCGGGGAAGCAGAAAGGGAGTGTGACACTGAGGAAGCAGAAAGGGAGTGTGACACTGGGGAAGTAGAAAGGGAGTGTGACACTGGGGAAGTAGAAAGGGAGTGTGACACTGAGGAAGCAGAAAGGGAGTGTGACACTGGGGAAGTAGAAAGGGGGTGTGACACTGGGGAAGTAGAAAGGGGGTGTGACACTGGGGAAGTAGAAAGGGAGTGTGACACTGGGGAAGCAGAAAGGGAGTGTGACACTGGGGAAGTAGAAAGGGAGTGTGACACTGGGGAAGTAGAAAGGGGGTGTGACACTGGGGAAGTAGAAAGGGAGTGTGACACTGGGGAAGCAGAAAGGGGGTGTGACACTGGGGAAGCAGAAAGGGGGTGTGACACTGGGGAAGTAGAAAGGGAGTGTGACACTGGGGAAGCAGAAAAGGGGTGTGACACTGGGGAAGCAGAAAGGGAGTGTGACACTGGGGAAGCAGAAAGGGGGTGTGACACTGAGGAAGCAGAAAGGGGGTGTGACACTGGGGAAGTAGAAAGGGAGTGTGACAGTGGGGAAGCAGAAAGGGGGTGTGACACTGGGGAATCAGAAAGGGAGTGTGACACTGGGGAAGTAGAAAACGGAGTGTGACACTGGGGAAGCAGAAAGGGAGTGTGACGCGGGGGAAGTAGAAAGGGGGTGTGACACTGGGGAAGTAGAAAGGGAGTGTGACGCTGGGGAAGCAGAAAGGGAGTGTGACACTGGGGAAGCAGAAAGGGAGTGTGACGCTGGGGAAGCGGAAAAGGGGGTGTAACGCCGGGGAAGCAGAAAGGGGGTGTAACGCCGGGGAAGCAGAAAGGGAGTGTGACACTGAGGAAGCAGAAAGGGAGTGTGACACTGGGGAAGCAGAAAGGGAGTGTGACGCTGGGGAAGCAGAAAGGGAGTGTGACGCTGGGGAAGCAGAAAGGGAGTATGACACTGGGGAAGCAGAAAGGGAGTGTGACGCTGGGGAAGCGGAAAAGGGGGTGTAACGCCGGGGAAGCAGAAAGGGGGTGTAACGCCGGGGAAGCAGAAAGGGAGTGTGACACTGAGGAAGCAGAAAGGGAGTGTGACACTGGGGAAGTAGAAAGGGAGTGTGACACTGGGGAAGTAGAAAGGGAGTGTGACACTGGGGAAGCAGAAAGGGGGTGTGACACTGGGGAAGTAGAAAGGGAGTGTGACACTGGGGAAGCAGAAAGGGAGTGTGACACTGAGGAAGCAGAAAGGGAGTGTGACGCTGGGGAAGCAAAAAGGGAGTGTGACGCTGGGGAAGCAGAAAGGGAGTGTGACACTGGGGAAGCAGAAAGGGAGTGTGACGCTGGGGAAGCAGAAAGGGAGTGTGACGCTGGGGAAGCAGAAAGGGAGTGTGACGCTGGGGAAGCAGAAAGGGACTGTGACGCTGGGGAAGCAGAAAGGGAGTGTGACGCTGGGGAAGCAGAAAGGGAGTGTGACCCTGGGGAAGCATAAAGGGAGTGTGACGCTGGGGAAGCATAAAGGGAGTGTGACGCTGGGGAAGCAGAAAGGGAGTGTGACGTTGGGGAAGCAGAAAGGGAGTGTGACATTGAGGAAGCAGAAAGAGAGTGTGACGCGGGGGAAGCATAAAGGGAGTGTGACGCTGGGGAAGCAGAAAGGGAGTGTGACGCTGGGGAAGCAGAAATGGAGTGTGACATTAAGGAAGCAGAAAGGGAGTGTGACGCTGGGGAAGCAGAAAGGGAGTGTGACGCTGGGGAAGCAGAAAGGGAGTGTGACGCTGGGGAAGCAGAAAGGGAGTGTGATGCTGGGGAAGCAGAAAGGGAGTGTGACGCTGGGGAAGCAGAAAGGGAGTGTGACACTGGGGAAGCAGAAAGGGAGTGTGACGCTGGGGAAGCAGAAAGGGAGTGTGACACTGGGGAAGCAGAAAGGGAGTGTGACACTGGGGAAGCAGAAAGGGAGTGTGACACTGGGGAAGCAGAAAGGGAGTGTGACGCTGGGGAAGCAGAAAGGAAGTGTAACGCCGGGGAAGCAGAAAGGGGAGTGTAACGCCGGGGAAGCAGAAAGGGGGTGTAACGCCGGGGAAGCAGAAAGGGAGTGTGACACTGAGGAAGCAGAAAGGGAGTGTGACACTGGGGAAGCAGAAAGGGAGTGTGACGCTGGGGAAGCAGAAAGGGAGTGTGACGCTGGGGAAGCAGAAAGGGAGTGTGACACTGGGGAAGCAGAAAGGGAGTGTGACACTGGGGAAGCAGAAAGGGAGTGTGACACTGGGGAAGTAGAAAGGGAGTGTGACACTGGGGAAGTAGAAAGGGAGTGTGACACTGGGGAAGCAGAAAGGGGGTGTGACACTGGGGAAGTAGAAAGGGAGTGTGACACTGGGGAAGCAGAAAGGGAGTGTGACACTGAGGAAGCAGAAAGGGAGTGTGACGCTGGGGAAGCAAAAAGGGAGTGTGACGCTGGGGAAGCAGAAAGGGAGTGTGACACTGGGGAAGCAGAAAGGGAGTGTGACGCTGGGGAAGCAGAAAGGGAGTGTGACGCTGGGGAAGCAGAAAGGGAGTGTGACGCTGGGGAAGCAGAAAGGGACTGTGACGCTGGGGAAGCAGAAAGGGAGTGTGACGCTGGGGAAGCAGAAAGGGAGTGTGACCCTGGGGAAGCATAAAGGGAGTGTGACGCTGGGGAAGCATAAAGGGAGTGTGACGCTGGGGAAGCAGAAAGGGAGTGTGACGTTGGGGAAGCAGAAAGGGAGTGTGACATTGAGGAAGCAGAAAGAGAGTGTGACGCGGGGGAAGCATAAAGGGAGTGTGACGCTGGGGAAGCAGAAAGGGAGTGTGACGCTGGGGAAGCAGAAATGGAGTGTGACATTAAGGAAGCAGAAAGGGAGTGTGACGCTGGGGAAGCAGAAAGGGAGTGTGACGCTGGGGAAGCAGAAAGGGAGTGTGACGCTGGGGAAGCAGAAAGGGAGTGTGATGCTGGGGAAGCAGAAAGGGAGTGTGACGCTGGGGAAGCAGAAAGGGAGTGTGACACTGGGGAAGCAGAAAGGGAGTGTGACGCTGGGGAAGCAGAAAGGGAGTGTGACACTGGGGAAGCAGAAAGGGAGTGTGACACTGGGGAAGCAGAAAGGGAGTGTGACACTGGGGAAGCAGAAAGGGAGTGTGACGCTGGGGAAGCAGAAAGGAAGTGTAACGCCGGGGAAGCAGAAAGGGGAGTGTAACGCCGGGGAAGCAGAAAGGGGGTGTAACGCCGGGGAAGCAGAAAGGGAGTGTGACACTGAGGAAGCAGAAAGGGAGTGTGACACTGGGGAAGCAGAAAGGGAGTGTGACGCTGGGGAAGCAGAAAGGGAGTGTGACGCTGGGGAAGCAGAAAGGGAGTGTGACACTGGGGAAGCAGAAAGGGAGTGTGACACTGGGGAAGCAGAAAGGGAGTGTGACGCTGGGGAAGCGGAAAAGGGGGTGTAACGCCGGGGAAGCAGAAAGGGGGTGTAACGCCGGGGAAGCAGAAAGGGAGTGTGACACTGAGGAAGCAGAAAGGGAGTGTGACACTGGGGAAGTAGAAAGGGAGTGTGACACTGAGGAAGCAGAAAGGGAGTGTGACACTGGGGAAGCAGAAAGGGAGTGTGACACTGGGGAAGCAGAAAGGGGGTGTGACACTGGGGAAGTAGAAAGGGAGTGTGACGCTGGGGAAGCAGAAAGGGAGTGTGACGCTGGGGAAGCGGAAAAGGGGGTGTAACGCCGGGGAAGCAGAAAGGGGGTGTAACGCCGGGGAAGCAGAAAGGGAGTGTGACACTGAGGAAGCAGAAAGGGAGTGTGACACTGGGGAAGTAGAAAGGGAGTGTGACACTGAGGAAGCAGAAAGGGAGTGTGACACTGGGGAAGCAGAAAGGGAGTGTGACGCTGGGGAAGCAGAAAGGGAGTGTGACACTGAGGAAGCAGAAAGGGAGTGTGACGCTGGGGAAGAAGAAAGGGACTGTGACACTGAGGAAGCAGAAAGGGAGTGTGACGCTGGGGAAGCAGAAAGGGAGTGTGACCCTGGGGAAGCAGAAAGGGAGTGTGACGCTGGGGAAGCATAAAGGGAGTGTGACGCTGGGGAAGCAGAAAGGGAGTGTGACGTTGGGGAAGCAGAAAGGGAGTGTGACATTGAGGAAGCAGAAAGAGAGTGTGACGCGGGGGAAGCATAAAGGGAGTGTGACGCTGGGGAAGCAGAAAGGGAGTGTGACGCTGGGGAAGCAGAAATGGAGTGTGACATTAAGGAAGCAGAAAGGGAGTGTGACGCTGGGGAAGCAGAAAGGGAGTGTGACGCTGGGGAAGCAGAAAGGGAGTGTGACGCTGGGGAAGCAGAAAGGGAGTGTGACGCTGGGGAAGCAGAAAGGGAGTGTGACGCTGGGGAAGCAGAAAGGGAGTGTGACACTGGGGAAGCAGAAAGGGAGTGTGACGCTGGGGAAGCAGAAAGGGAGTGTGACACTGGGGAAGCAGAAAGGGAGTGTGACACTGGGGAAGCAGAAAGGGAGTGTGACACTGGGGAAGCAGAAAGGGAGTGTGACGCTGGGGAAGGAGAAAGGAAGTGTAACGCCGGGGAAGCAGAAAGGGGAGTGTAACGCCGGGGAAGCAGAAAGGGGGTGTAACGCCGGGGAAGCAGAAAGGGAGTGTGACACCGAGGAAGCAGAAAGGGAGTGTGACACTGGGGAAGCAGAAAGGGAGTGTGACGCTGGGGAAGCAGAAAGGGAGTGTGACGCTGGGGAAGCAGAAAGGGAGTGTGACACTGGGGAAGCAGAAAGGGAGTGTGACACTGGGGAAGCAGAAAGGGAGTGTGACGCTGGGGAAGCGGAAAAGGGGGTGTAACGCCGGGGAAGCAGAAAGGGGGTGTAACGCCGGGGAAGCAGAAAGGGAGTGTGACACTGGGGAAGTAGAAAGGGAGTGTGACACTGAGGAAGCAGAAAGGGAGTGTGACACTGGGGAAGTAGAAAGGGGGTGTGACACTGGGGAAGTAGAAAGGGAGTGTGACACTGGGGAAGCAGAAAGGGGGTGTGACACTGGGGAAGCAGAAAGGGAGTGTGACACTGGGGAAGTAGAAAGGGAGTGTGACACTGGGGAAGCAGAAAGGGGGTGTGACACTGGGGAAGTAGAAAGGGAGTGTGACACTGGGGAAGTAGAAAGGGGGTGTGACACTGGGGAAGTAGAAAGGGAGTGTGACACTGGGGAAGCAGAAAGGGAGTGTGACACTGGGGAAGTAGAAAGGGAGTGTGACACTGGGGAAGTAGAAAGGGGGTGTGACACTGGGGAAGTAGAAAGGGAGTGTGACACTGGGGAAGCAGAAAGGGGGTGTGACGCTGGGGAAGCAGAAAGGGGGTGTGACACTGGGGAAGTAGAAAGGGAGTGTGACACTGGGGAAGCAGAAAAGGGGTGTGACACTGGGGAAGCAGAAAGGGAGTGTGACACTGGGGAAGCAGAAAGGGGGTGTGACACTGAGGAAGCAGAAAGGGGGTGTGACACTGGGGAAGTAGAAAGGGAGTGTGACAGTGGGGAAGCAGAAAGGGGGTGTGACACTGGGGAATCAGAAAGGGAGTGTGACACTGGGGAAGTAGAAAACGGAGTGTGACACTGGGGAAGCAGAAAGGGAGTGTGACGCGGGGGAAGTAGAAAGGGGGTGTGACACTGGGGAAGTAGAAAGGGAGTGTGACGCTGGGGAAGCAGAAAGGGAGTGTGACACTGGGGAAGCAGAAAGGGAGTGTGACGCTGGGGAAGCGGAAAAGGGGGTGTAACGCCGGGGAAGCAGAAAGGGGGTGTAACGCCGGGGAAGCAGAAAGGGAGTGTGACACTGAGGAAGCAGAAAGGGAGTCTGACACTGGGGAAGCAGAAAGGGAGTGTGACACTGGGGAAGCAGAAAGGGAGTGTGACGCTGGGGAAGCAGAAAGGGAGTGTGACGCTGGGGAAGCAGAAAGGGAGTATGACACTGGGGAAGCAGAAAGGGAGTGTGACGCTGGGGAAGCGGAAAAGGGGGTGTGACGCCGGGGAAGCAGAAAGGGGGTGTAACGCCGGGGAAGCAGAAAGGGAGTGTGACACTGAGGAAGCAGAAAGGGAGTGTGACACTGGGGAAGTAGAAAGGGAGTGTGACACTGGGGAAGTAAAAAGGGAGTGTGACACTGGGGAAGCAGAAAGGGGGTGTGACACTGGGGAAGTAGAAAGGGAGTGTGACACTGGGGAAGCAGAAAGGGAGTGTGACACTGAGGAAGCAGAAAGGGAGTGTGACGCTGGGGAAGCAGAAAGGGAGTGTGACGCTGGGGAAGCAGAAAGGGAGTGTGACGCTGGGGAAGCGGAAAAGGGGGTGTGACGCCAGGGAAGCAGAAAGGGGGTGTAACGCCGGGGAAGCAGAAAGGGAGTGTGACACCGAGGAAGCAGAAAGGGAGTGTGACACTGGGGAAGTAGAAAGGGAGTGTGACACTGAGGAAGCAGAAAGGGAGTGTGACACTGGGGAAGTAGAAAGGGAGTGTGACACTGGGGAAGCAGAAAGGGGGTGTGACACTGGGGAAGTAGAAAGGGAGTGTGACACTGGGGAAGCAGAAAGGGGGTGTGACACTGGGGAAGCAGAAAGGGAGTGTGACACTGGGGAAGCAGAAAGGGGGTGTGACACTGAGGAAGCAGAAAGGGAGTGTGACACTTGGGAAGTAGAAAACGGAGTGTGACACTGGGGAAGCAGAAAGGGAGTGTGACGCGGGGGAAGTAGAAAGGGGGTGTGACACTGGGGAAGTAGAAAGGGAGTGTGACACTGGGGAAGTAGAAAGGGAGTGTGACACTGGGGAAGCAGAAAGGGGGTGTGACACTGGGGAAGCAGAAAGGGGGTGTGACACTGGGGAAGTAGAAAGGGGGTGTGACACTGGGGAAGTAGAAAGGGGGTGTGACACTGGGGAAGCAGAAAGGGGGTGTGACACTGGGGAAGCAGAAAGGGGGTGTGACACTGGGGAAGTAGAAAGGGGGTGTGACACTGGGGAAGTAGAAAGGGAGTGTGACACTGGGGAAGCAGAAGGGGGGTGTGACACTGGGGAAGCAGAAAGGGGGTGTGACACTGGGGAAGCAGAAAGGGAGTGTGACACTGGGGAAGTAGAAAGGCGGTGTGACACTGGGGAAGCAGAAAGGGGGTGTGACACTGGGGAAGCAGAAAGGGAGTGTGACACTAGGGAAGTAGAAAGGGAGTGTGACACTGAGGAAGCAGAAAGGGAGTGTGACGCTGGGGAAGTAGAAAGGGGGTGTGACACTGAGGATGTAGAAAGGGAGTGTGACACTGGGGAAGCAGAAAGGGGGTGTGACACTGGGGAAGTAGAAAGGGGGTGTGACACTGAGGAAGCAGAAAGGGAGTGTGACGCTGGGGAAGTAGAAAGGGGGTGTGACACTGAGGATGTAGAAAGGGAGTGTGACACTGGGGAAGCAGAAAGGGGGTGTGACACTAGGGAAGTAGAAAGGGAGTGTGACACTAGGGAAGTAGAAAGGGGGTGTGACACTGAGGAAGCAGAAAGGGAGTGTGACGCTGGGGAAGTAGAAAGGGGGTGTGACACTGAGGATGTAGAAAGGGAGTGTGACGCTGGGGAAGTAGAAAACGGAGTGTGACACTGGGGAAGTAGAAAGGGAGTGTGACGCTGGGGAAGCAGAAAGGGAGTGTGACACTGAGGATGTAGAAAGGGAGTGTGACACTGGGGAAGTAGAAAGGGGGTGTGACACTGGGGAAGCAGAAAGGGGGTGTGACACTGGGGAAGCAGAAAGGGGGTGTGACACTGGGGAAGTAGAAAGGGGGTGTGACACTGGGGAAGTAGAAAGGGAGTGTGACACTGGGGAAGTAGAAAGGGAGTGTGACACTGGGGAAGCAGAAAGGGGGTGTGACACTGGGGAAGCAGAAAGGGAGTGTGACACTGGGGAAGTAGAAAGGGAGTGTGACACTGGGGAAGCAGAAAGGGAGAGTGACACTAGGGAAGTAGAAAGGGAGTGTGACACTGGGGAAGCAGAAAGGGGGTGTGACACTGGGGAAGCAGAAAGGGAGAGTGACACTAGGGAAGTAGAAAGGGGGTGTGACACTGGGGAAGTAGAAAGGGAGTGTGACACTGGGGAAGCAGAAAGGGAGTGTGACACGAGGGGAGTAGAAAGGGAGTGTGACACTGGGGAAGTAGAAAGGGAGTGTGACACTAGGGAAGCAGAAAGGGAGTGTGACACTAGGGAAGTAGAAAGGGGGTGTGACACTGAGGAAGCAGAAAGGGAGTGTGACACTAGGGAAGTAGAAAGGGGGTGTGACACTGAGGAAGCAGAAAGGGAGTGTGACACTGAGGAAGCAGAAAGGGGGTGTGACACTGGGGAAGTAGAAAGGCGGTGTGACACTGGGGAAGCAGAAAGGGGGTGTGACACTGGGGAAGCAGAAAGGGAGTGTGACACTAGGGAAGTAGAAAGGGAGTGTGACACTGAGGAAGCAGAAAGGGAGTGTGACGCTGGGGAAGTAGAAAGGGGGTGTGACACTGAGGATGTAGAAAGGGAGTGTGACACTGGGGAAGCAGAAAGGGGGTGTGACACTGGGGAAGTAGAAAGGGGGTGTGACACTGAGGAAGCAGAAAGGGAGTGTGACGCTGGGGAAGTAGAAAGGGGGTGTGACACTGAGGATGTAGAAAGGGGGTGTGACACTGGGGAAGCAGAAAGGGGGTGTGACACTGGGGAAGTAGAAAGGGAGTGTGACACTGGGGAAGCAGAAAGGGGGTGTGACACTGGGGAAGTAGAAAGGGAGTGTGACACTGGGGAAGTAGAAAGGGAGTGTGACACTGGGGAAGCAGAAAGGGGGTGTGACACTGGGGAAGCAGAAAGGGAGTGTGACACTGGGGAAGTAGAAAGGGAGTGTGACACTGGGGAAGCAGAAAGGGAGAGTGACACTAGGGAAGTAGAAAGGGAGTGTGACACTGGGGAAGCAGAAAGGGGGTGTGACACTGGGGAAGCAGAAAGGGAGAGTGACACTAGGGAAGTAGAAAGGGGGTGTGACACTGGGGAAGTAGAAAGGGAGTGTGACACTGGGGAAGCAGAAAGGGAGTGTGACACGAGGGGAGTAGAAAGGGAGTGTGACACTGGGGAAGTAGAAAGGGAGTGTGACACTAGGGAAGCAGAAAGGGAGTGTGACACTAGGGAAGTAGAAAGGGGGTGTGACACTGAGGAAGCAGAAAGGGAGTGTGACACTAGGGAAGTAGAAAGGGGGTGTGACACTGAGGAAGCAGAAAGGGAGTGTGACACTGAGGAAGCAGAAAGGGGGTGTGACACTAGGGAAGTAGAAAGGGAGTGTGACACTAGGGAAGTAGAAAGGGAGTGTGACACTGAGGAAGCAGAAAGGGAGTGTGACGCTGGGGAAGTAGAAAGGGGGTGTGACACTGAGGATGTAGAAAGGGAGTGTGACACTGGGGAAGCAGAAAGGGGGTGTGACACTGGGGAAGTAGAAAGGGGGTGTGACACTGAGGAAGCAGAAAGGGAGTGTGACGCTGGGGAAGTAGAAAGGGGGTGTGACACTGAGGATGTAGAAAGGGAGTGTGACACTGGGGAAGTAGAAAGGGAGTGTGACACTAGGGAAGTAGAAAACGGAGTGTGACACTGGGGAAGTAGAAAGGGAGTGTGACGCTGGGGAAGTAGAAAGGGAGTGTGACACTGGGGAAGTAGAAAGGGAGTGTGACACTGAGGATGTAGAAAGGGAGTGTGACACTGGGGAAGTAGAAAGGGAGTGTGACACTGAGGATGTAGAAAGGGAGTGTGACACTGGGGAAGTAGAAAGGGAGTGTGACACTAGGGAAGTAGAAAACGGAGGGTGACACTGGGGAAGTAGAAAGGGAGTGTGACGCTGGGGAAGTAGAAAGGGGGTGTGACACTGAGGAAGCAGAAAGGGAGTGTGACACTAGGGAAGTAGAAAACGGAGTGTGACACTGGGGAAGTAGAAAGGGAGTGTGACGCTGGGGAAGCAGAAAGGGAGTGTGACACTGGGGAAGTAGAAAGGGAGTGTGACACTGAGGATGTAGAAAGGGAGTGTGACACTGGGGAAGTAGAAAGGGAGTGTGACACTGGGGAAGTAGAAAGGGAGTGTGACGCTTGGGAAGCAGAAAGGGAGTGTGACGCTGGGGAAGCAGAAAACGGTGTGTGACACTGGGGAAGCAGAAAACGGGGTGTGACGCTGGGGAAGCACAAAGGGGTGTGTCGCCGGGGAAGCAGAAAGGGAGTGTGACACTGGGGAAGCAGAAAGGGAGTGTGACACTGGGGAAGTAGAAAGGGAGTGTGACGCTGGGGAAGTAGAAAGGATGTGTGACACTGGGGAAGCAGAAAGGGAGTGTGACGCTGGGGAAGCGGAAAGGGAGTGTGACACTGGGGAAGCAGAAAGGGAGTGTGACGCTGGGGAAGCAGAAAGGGAGTGTGACGCTGGGGAAGCAGAAAGGGAGTGTGACGCTGGGGAAGCAGAAAGGGAGTGTGACGCCGGGGAAGCAGAAAGGGAGTGTGACGCTGGGGAAGCAGAAAGGGAGTGTGACGCTGGGGAAGCAGAAAGGGAGTGTGACGCTGGGAGGTCGAAAGGGAGTGTGACGCTGGGGAAGTCGAAAGGGAGTGTGTCGCTGGGGAAGCAGAAAGGGAGTGTGATGCTGGGGAAGCAGAAAGGGAGTGGGAGGATGGGGAAGCAGTGGGATTGGGGGAAGTGAAGCAAGGAAGGTGGGGATGAGGCATGAAGGAAGCAAGAAGGTGGCGGGGAGTGAAGGAAGTAAAGAGGGATCAAAGGGGGCGGCATGTGGTGGAGGGATGAATGGGGAAGTTACTAATGCTTTTAATGCCACAATTAGATGAGTTATTGCCGAACCTCAGTTGAATGTCAATTTCCTATACACTCACTTCGGTATCCTGTGTTGGAGTGGCAACCCGTCCAGGGTTGCATCTTTTCCAAAGAAACTGCTTTAGCAGAACCACCAATCTGTATAAAATGAATGAATTTTGTGTTACCATGTTTCTGGAGGATGTCATTGGCACTTGGCCTCCAAATATGGTGTTAAGAATGCAAACTCGACAAAGGAAAACAAATGATCCACTGATCCTGTATGATAAAAACAAGATAAGTGTGAAATCTGTTTAACCACAATTCAACATATATATCGTTCCTCTTCTTTTTTATCATCAGACCACGAGTGAGCGGGAACTGGCAATGGCAGGAGATCGGGCACGTCGTGAGCGGGCTGCCTGGGCCAGAGCTCGGCGGAGCTTACAGGCCGAACTCCAGGCTGCCGCACGGTTAGTGGAACGCCTCAAGTCGGAAGCTCGACGCCTGAGAAAGGAAGCAGATGGCTGGGAGCAGGAGAGAGTCAACCTACGAGCTGGTGTTCGGAGGATACGAGAGGAGACGGTTCGTGAAACCGAGGGTCGACGGAGGGCCGAAGCCGAGAGCGAAGTGCTCCGGGCGGAGCTCGCGCGCTTACAAGGTAGTTGCGCACAGCTAAGCGACCAAATGGGTACCCTGTCACCCTGGCTCCCAGTTACCGACAGCGAGAGAGACACTGCTGTCCTTCAGTGGATTCTTCAGGACAAAAGCCATGAAGTTGATGATATATCCGAATGGGAAAAGCAGCTTCAGTGGCCATTGTAAAAGCTTCGTATAATGCTTTTTAAATGCGAGGAATTGTTTTTTGTGATGTCCAGCCTTTAAGATACATTTTGGTGCTTGTGGAATTGAACAGGAAGTAATGCACATTTACAGGAAGTAAAGGAAAGAACAGGAAGTAAAGGATGTGCACACTATATTGTAGTGTGAAAGACCTGAAACCTGAATAACTTTGCTATGTTGGACAGCTGGCATGTGTAATTGCTGTTGGGATTTATGTGGCATTGGATGTATCAGTGAGCAGCATAAGCAGTACTACCGTTGTAATTTTTGTGTTATTGAAGTTGTAAAGATGTCTGATGTGTGCATTTGGACTACCAAGAAAAAGGCAATGAGTATTCAGATAATTGTTTGAGTATGTGGCCATCTGATTGTTTAAAGAAAAACAACTAATACACCCCTGTGATTTTGAATACCATCTAGGCCTCAATGGAGTCAAACCAGTGTGCTCCTGAGTCCTGGACTACAAAGGTTCAGTATTGGAGCTAAGCTGCCTTTTTTGACAGTATCGTTGGACTGTCAGAAATCCCTCATTCTAAAGAAGGACGTGAAGGATTTTTTAAAGGAAGAAATAGAAGTGCACGCTCAATTTATCGAGATTTTAGTAGGTGAACAAACTGCGTCCGTAACAGGCATGATACACTATTATAGTTAAGGGCAACTGGGAGTAGTATCCCAAAACTGGCAATAATTGATGCTTCAGTGTTTATAGAGGAGGGGGAGGTCTTTTCTTTTATGAAACCACTGATTTTCATGCCTTATGATCTATCTCAAAATCTAGGGTATTACGGACTTTTACAGCACCTACGATGATACGCGGAGATGAGACCGCACACCTCTCCGACGCACAACAGCTTTGAAGATGGCATTTGGTTTTTTAGACATTGGAAAACAATATTTTGTTGCCGGAAATGTATCGTATGACCAACCTGAATTTTGTCTGAGTCTGAAAAGAAAAAGTCTGAAAACTGAATTTTGATAATTTCCCCAAATCATTCATTCGTGACCCGCAGGATCTTCAATGCATTCATTGGGATCATTGCAAAATCGGTTGCGGTATTTTTATTGGACATCCAATGGATAAAATGATTCTCGATTAACACCACATTGCTGATCCGCATCGATGTGACCATGGAATTGTCTGTCACGTGATGTGTTGCATGCATTGAAGTCTGAACGCATTCCACAATTATATTGATATTTCGATTGAAATGTCATGTGTGCTGCAATCATTTTATCAACATTGTTTTTATCCATTCGAATTGAAGAGGGTTTACGTTGATCCTGTTGCAATTAAATGTGTCTGGGAATTGAGCTGCATCCATCAAATCTTCTGGTCATGTGCACATTCATAACAATCAAATATATGACAGGTGCAATGTGAGGTTTCTCACCTGACATCTATGATATGGCAAATATGGGTGAATAATTGACGTTTTCATTTCAGGCCAGCGTACTCTTTAAGTATACCTTTTTCACATGCCTCTTTTGGTACCTGTACTGAAGCAAGCAAGTACTGTCATCCTGGTGTTTCACAGGTCGGTTGATTCATCAGTGTGTGTCAGAAGGATGTTAAACGGGTTGTCCCGTCTGCCAGTATTAGTTGGTGCACGTTAAAGATCCCTCAGTGTTATCCGTGAAGAGTAGGGCAGCTATCATTGGCATGCTGCCAAAATTCCAAATTGCTTCGCAGATTCTGACTGGGAAGGCAAAGGAAAACCACCCTTTCCATGTGGGACTGTTTTGGCATCACTGAGCCTACCCTTGCGCAGAGAATCACACAAAAAACGGAATCTTTCAGCAAATATAAATATCGATCACAACAGTGCCTTTGACAATAACCAAGTTAATTTACAACTGTCTATAACTTTTGTCCAAGAGTGCTGGGGAGATTTTGTATTAGTCTAGTAGGAAGACTAGGTCCCCCTGCACCCCCCGGAGATATACTTCTAATCAGTGTTTCTAGATTGGAAAAAATGTGTAGAAAATGACTAGCTATGGCCCCAAGCTGAAAAAATGTCCCACATACCATTTTTATGCAAATTACTGCTGCCATTATCAAAAAAACGATTTTTGACATATCTCAGCCAATATTGCAGATAATTGAAAAATGAAGGTGTCTAGACCCATGTTTTGAAGGGCATAGATCATGATAGAACTATTCATAACATGATTACATGTGTCTATGGTATACTAGTATGCATATTAATGCTGTAATTACAAAATAATCAGTTTTACAAATGATAAGGATACGTGATAAGGAAGGAAGAGGAAGATAAGGAAGAGGAAGGAGAAGAAGAGTTTGACTCTGACGATTTCGATGAAAATGATGATGACTGACTCAGTGTAGAATCACTAATGCTAATGATGTTTATCTAAAACAAGCAAGAGAAGAGTGGTCACATTGAGTGCTAGGACTATTTTGACAGTTGTAATATTTAGAAAAATAAAACTTTGTGTTAACGTCTGTGTAGACGGACCTTAATATGAGTCTATTATTTCGTAAAACTGTGATTATTTTGTAAATAAAGCACTAATTAGCATACTAGTATACCATAGACACATGTAATCATGTTATGAATAGTTCTATCATGATCTATGCCCTTCAAAACATGGGTCTAGACACCTTCATTTTTCAATTATCTGCAATATTGGCTGAGATATGTCAAAAATCGTTTTTTTGATAATGGCAGCAGTAATTTGCATAAAAATTGTATGTGGGACATTTTTTCAGCTTGGGGCCATAGCTAGTCATTTTCTACACATTTTTTCCAATCTAGAAACACTGATTAGAAGTATATCTCCGGGGGGTGCAGGGGGACCTAGTCTTCCTACTAGACTATATGTTTTGTCCTACGTTTTCCTGGCTGATTGCGGTTTATTGAACTATTTCTGTGAACAAATCTAGGCTCATGGAAGAGCAAGTGAACTTTATTCAACCAACTGAGAATATACGAGCAAGAGCAAGAAATCCATGGTGGCAAAAATCGAAGATATAAAACACAATGACAGTTTGTGTGTTTGTACAGATGTCTGTCCCCCTTCATAAGGTTAGGTTTTAAAGGACAATCTTTTAACACACTACGGCCTATTTATGTGTTCACACTACGGTATTTTTGTGTATTTTTGTGTTATTTTTGTGTAGTGTGTTCACGACGGCCTATTTTTGAGGATAAAACAAAGTCAACAGACATTTTCCGTAAAATAGTAATTAGGTCTCTTCTCGGACTTCAATTGTGTAAAAACCTGTAATTGTGTAAAAGCACTGAGGATCGGTACTTTAATTGTGTAAAACGAACCAAGGTACCATTTTAAAATAAGGATCGGTACTTTCATTGTGTAAAATGAACCAAGGTACCAATTTTAAATGAGGGTCGGTACTTTAGTTGTGTGAAATGAACCAAGGTACCAATTTTAAATGAGGATTGGTACTTTAATTGTGTAAAATAGGTACCAATTTTAAACGAGGATCGGTACTTTCATCGTGTAAAACGAACCAAGGTACCAATTTTAAATGAGGGTCGGTACTTTAATTGTGTGAAATGAACCAAGGTACCAATTTTAAATGAGGATCGGTACTTTCATTGTGTAAAATGAATCAAGGTACTAATTTTAAACAAGAATCGGTACTTTCATTGTGTAAAATGAACCAAGATACCAATTTTAAACGAGGATCGGTACTTTCATTGTGTAAAAGGAACCAAGATACCAATTTTAAACGAGGATCGGTACTTTCATCGTGTAAAACGAACCAAGGTACCAATTTAAAATGAGGGTCGGTACTTTAATTGTGTGAAATGGACCAAGGTACCAATTTTAAATGAGGATTGGTACTTTCATTGTGTAAAATGAACGAAGGTACCAATTTTAAACGAGGATCGGTACTTTCATTGTGTAAAATCAACCAAGGTACCAATTTTAAATGAGGATCGGTACTTTCATTGTGTAAAATGAACCAAGATACCAAACAAGTTACCAATTTGAACTGAGCATCGGTACTTTTATCATGTAAAATTAACCAAGATACCAATTTGAACTGAGGATGTGTTGTGAAATCTTTGTTGTTCAGAAATATGATCATTTTGGTATTTGGCCCTACTCTCTACAGTATATGTAATGGGACAATGCTTTATGTCTGCCCCTCTCCCCAATTCCCTCCTTGAAACATGGAAAGATCATCACAGAAAAAAAAAAATGTAAACGTTGCTTCAAATGAATCCAAACCAACAGGAAGATTGTAATACAATATAACAAAGTTGTACACAAGAGATTGCATCTTTACGCATACATATAAAGTGCAGATAATGCAACCTTTAGAACCGAGAACTTCCCCGATACATGGATTGGATCCAGGGTCTTCCGGTGTAATGCTCTTAGACTTAATCTTGTGGGTGTATGTCAAGGATTGTTTTCCAAACCTCTGTTGCTGACATTGAAACACTTCATGCAAGAATAACCAATTGCATCAGCAGTGTGACGAGGGAAATTGAAGGTAGATTCAAGTGGGTTATCGCTTGGATATGCTTTGTGCCACTAAAGGTGCAAATGTTGAGGTGTACCGAACAAAAAAAAGAACCTTAATGTGACAAATGCAAAATACCACATCATTGTATCTATTTTGGTTTGGTTCTAATTAAATTTAAAAACCAGAACAAGACTTTGTGAACAGCCTGTACTTCGTTCCTAAGCCTAAAATTATATATCTTCATATAATCCATTGTAAGTTTTCCCAATTAATTTTTTGGAAAATCAAGAAGACATGAAACTCATTTTATTTTATTTAAGAGACAGGTGCATACACCAACTGATGACATTTCTTATTGAACCTCCCATTTTTTGACCTCTTTCAACTAGTGCAAGAATAAAAAACTTCCTTTTCTTTCTATCATCGTATTTTTATCAAGAGTTTCTGCTAGATTTACATATTGGCATATGCATTCCATTTGGAGCTTCCAGGAACCTTCCAGGAACTACGATGGAATATGAACACAAAACTGAACACAAGAAAATGAAAGATTGTACGTACTTTTCACATCAATAACCGAAGCATGAAGTGTGCCTAAGATAAATCATTCATTCTGTATCTACATAAATACATGTCTGTCATGCATACAAACTGACAACTAGTATTCATCACTCATGAGATTTAGTTCAATTAAAACCAATATCATAAATTCATTCACAATTTTGACACTTAATTGCTTCTCAATAATGTGGCGGAGATTATGTTTTCACCCGTCCGTTTGATTAGGGGCAGGATATCTCAAAAAAATGCTGACGGATTTGGATAAAGTTTGGTGAAGAGGTTGAGTATGTGACAAGGACTGAATTGATTAGATTTTGTTGAAGATTCGGATCCAGGTCCAAGAAAATTTTAAGTGATTCTTCACTATTGAGAGATGGGACCAAAAACGATATATAGCATATCTCAAAATGTTGTGGATGGATTTGGACGAAACTTGGTGCACAGTTTAGGTGTGTGACAAGGAAGAATTGATGTCACCAACTAGCCTGTCAGTTTTTTCTTGCAAATGGGTGTTCCTTGATGACAAAACAACTAAATCATCAGCAAAGTCCAGATCTTCAAGTTGGGTGGAAAGAGTCCACTGGATGTCGCTCGGTCTATCTGATGTGGTGTTCCTCATGATCCAGTCGATAGTAATCAAAAAGAGGATAGGTGATATAATACAACCTTGGCGAACTCCAGACTCCACCAGGAACCAGTCTTATAAGGAGTTGTTCATTATGACACTGCATCAAAGTGTTCATAGAATTTGCTTATTAGAGTGATCATCTTCTCTGGAATTCCATAAGATCTCAGTATCTTCCACAGGCTCGCTCTATGCACACTATTGAATGTCTTCTTGAAGTCAATGAGGTTGATATAAAGAGATGTACTGCATTCTAAGCCTTGTACTTATCGTGCAAACATTTGGTCAATGCACCCTCTTCCTGCTTGGAATCCCGCTTTCTCCTGTGTCAACTTGGTGGCAATAACCTTGTCGATTCTGTTGAGGAGTATTCTACAGAAAACCCTGCTGGGGATTGAAAGTAGTGTTATCCCCCACCAGTTGTCACATTTACCAAGATCACCTTTTATGGGTAGTTTGACAGTGAGGCCTTCTGTCCAGGAAGCAGGGATAATGTCCTTGGTCCAAACCACTTTGAAGAGGTCAGTGAGCACCCTTGTCGCAGTACTGATGGAATTGATGCCAGGGGCTTTCCCTCCTTTATCTTTCATGGGGGCAGTGTGATTGGTGTTTTTACTGCACAGTTGTTTGGTGATCTTATACACTGTGCTCATCTCTCCCCTTACTGCGGCCTGTTCAGATTCACCACCTAACTCCTCTAAAATCACCTCTTGTCTTTGCGCACACTCTTCTTGACTTCCTTATATTTGGCCTTGTAAGCTTGTTTCTGGAGCCTGGGTAATGTTGCGCTCAACATCTTTTCCTTATATTGCTTCCTTTCATCAATTTTCTTCATGTCCCTGGTGTTAACTATTCTTTATATTTCTTCTTTCTAAAACCAATGACTTTCTGTATGGTTTCTTTCTATACCTCTTTAACGACTTAAAGTGTATTGAGCCCCCCTGTGGTACCCTCTCGTTGACTGGATGTGTGTTGAGTAGGGTATATACTTATGCAGGTTAAATGAGCAGCTCTGCAAGATCTCTCAATTTCCGGTGTTTCTAAGATGGGTTTTTTTTAACCTGGAGAAAGATAAACCGATTTAAAGGTTTTCAAATCCAGTGATCAAACCTTTGGGCTCCACGTATGGGCAGGCATGGGGAGTATGACAAAAAACCCTCATAATGGCTGCTAGAGCTACATACAAGTCCTTCGAATCTCAGGGTTGTTTTTGATAAATATTAAAAAGACGAAGATGTGGAGAGGGGGCAGATCAAAGATTTCTCTCTTTGAAGTCTGACCTCAAGTTTCTTTCCAGGATCTAGTCTTCCAGAAAAACCTCGATAACTCGAGAATGCGGTGAGAATGGACGATGAGTAGCACCATTGAAAAGAGCATGCAAAACTGAGTCGATTACGCCGAACTTAGTTTTTCCTTTATTTTTGAAATTTCGATTTCTGAGGGCTCGTTTTAAGTCGTTAATGGTGTCGCATTTCTTTGTGACATCTTGGTCTTCCTCTTCTTTTTGGGGTTGCTAGTGCCCTAAAACATTTTCTCAACTCAATGAAAAAGTCTCTTCTGTTGTCTTGAGACTTGAGTTTGGCAATATTTAGATGTTTTCTATTTTGACTCTGTTTCTACATTTCGGAGCTTCAGCATGATACTTGCTGCAACTAAATTGTGATCACTGTTAGCATCAGCACCACTAAAAGTGTGTATGTCTTGTTGAGATCTTCGCCATTTGTTATTAATGATGATGTGGTCAATCTGGTCAACTGTATGACCATCGGGTGACTTCCAAGTAAGTTTATGTACATTGTTGTGGGGGTGGAGGGGAGGGGGGGGGGCGGAATCGTACCTCCGATAACAATTGTCATTCAAACATAAGTCCCCCTGTTCTGTCTGTGGTCTGTCCTCCAAATATTCCTGCAGGATGCACCAGATCTGCCAGCAACCCTCTTCTGGTGAAACTGCCAAAATCAAGACTCTCTGCTCACCTTCATTCTTTCCTTCCTCTTTTTTTCCCACCTCTGGAACAATCTCCCTCACTCCCTTCAATCCCACTCCTCCCTCCAGGTCTTCAAAACAGCTGTTCACCACCATCTCTTATCTTCCCCCATCCAAAACCTTGATCTTTTCTAACCCCGTTAATACACTCCAAATCCACCTCCTTCAAATTCCGTTTTCTTTCCTGAAAGTCATTGTAGTGTCCAACCGTCTCCCTTCCATAGATGTTCCGATGTCCCTGTTCTCCACTGTTGTTGTGCTCCCCTCTCCCCCCCCCCCCCTCTTGTCTCCCACTCCCTTTATGATATGTTCTGTGTTAGCTCTTACATGAGCCTCGACTTATTATGCAAAAAAAAAAGTCAATGAGCAGTTCTCCATATTATACTGGATATTATGTATATAGATATATTGTAATGCTCTTTAATAAAATATATTCCACAAGTTGTTTCAATATTTATTTATATTACGACAACATAATAAAATTTGCAATAGCAGGAAGGCCTAACATTTACCATTTTGTCATATTTCAAGTTTATGCACAAGATTTTAACCTGAAATACAATATAATATAAAAGATAATTGTTCATGAATGGCTGCAATTGTGCCATTGCGTAGCTACAGAAATCAATGTCCACATTGGACGAAATCATATAGGATGTTCCAAAAAGACCAGGCCAACTTTGGTTGTTAATATATTTAGTACCACGAATGATACAGCGATACCCTTTGTTTTACATGATACAGAAACTCCAAGTTTTCTTTATTTTCAGGTATGGTGGTTTAATGTAAAATAAAATGCTGACTCAAAAGGAGAAAGCTCAGTGCGTCGAATGGTTCATCGAGACGAGATCTGACACGCAAGTTCAGCATAATTTCCGCACAAGATATAGAAAGAATCCGCCATCGCGGAATAGAATCAGAGAGTGGTACAAGACGTTTAAGGAGACTGCAAGTTGTCAGAAACAGAAAAGTTCCGGTCAACCAAGCACACTTGCAGCAGATGTTGAACGAGTGTGTGAATCATTTCAACAAAGTCCCAGGAAATCCGATGCACATCCATAGAACTGGGATTACCAACCACCACTGTACACAGGATTTTGCATAAAAGAATGAAGATTTATGCCTCAAAGGTACAGATTTTACAGGAACGCAAACCAAATGATGGACCCAAACACAATGCATTTGCCTTGGAAATGCTCAGCTGCATAAAGGATGATGAACATTACCTGAAAAAGGTCATGTTCACAGACAAAGCTTGTTTTCATGTATCAGGGAAGGTCAATAGGCACAATGTTAGTATCTGGAGCTCTGGAAACCCCCACCTGGTCATTGAACACATATGCAACAGTCCAAAGGTCAATGTGTGGTGTGGCCTTCTCCATGACCACTTGGTGGGTCCGTTTTTCTTTACGGAGGATATAAGGACCTCAACAATTTACATGAACATGTTGGAAGGATTTACCTTCCCACAGATTGAAGACCTGCAACCCGATATCATTTTTCAATAGGACGGCGCTCCCCCTCATTGGGCCTTAATCGTTCGAGCTATCCTGAATGAAAAGTTTCCAGGTCGCAGGATTGACTGAGACAGACCAACCGCCTGGCCCCTCACGATCACCAGACGTAACTCCCCTTGATTTTTTTTCTGTGGGGGGTTGTCAAATATGTTGAATACAACTCCAAGATAGCAAACCTGCAGGATCTTTGTTCTCAGATCACAGCTGCATATGCACTGGTGGACGCAAACATGCTGAGCTGAACATGGCAAGAACCCATGTACCGCCTTAATATCCAGCACAGGACAAACGGAGCTCACATTGAAGCGTATTGACGTTTTTGTATCACATAAACCAAAGGGTATCGTTGTATCATTTGTGGTTCTGAATATATTAACAACCAAAGTTGTCCGGGTCTTTTTGGAACACCCTGTACAGTATGCTCATTGAAAAAAAAAAAGTCGTTCAAATATAAGAGGAGTGTATTTAAAATACAACGTGAAACGCACTGTTTATAATACGTGTACATGTAACTCGATGCACAGAATGCACATTTTGTGTGCTCATAAAATAGTGTTTTGGAAGTTATATATCAGAGAACAGAAAAGGAACATGCATCAGTGTATGTCAAAGATCTATCAACTATGCAAGCTGAATTGTTTACGACACCGCGTGGACAAATCAAAAAATGAATGCCGATGTTAATGCATTAGAACTGCAAGCAAACAAAAGAGTTCAGGTTTGAGCATTTTTTTGATGATGGTTCTTGAGCAAATAATAATCTGAAGGAGAAAAAGACCAGGGGGTGCAAGATGATCATTGCAAATTCCGCAATAAAAGATTAACGAAGAATTTATAATGTCAAAGTTATCACATTGTAGCTGCAACATGATTGCTCTTTTTATCATTGACCCATATACACATGTCGTCTCATACTTATATGGGACCATACTTACGATTCACTGATCAATGTTGAACCTCTTGTTCTGGATAACAAAAAAGGAATAAATCAAAATAAATAATTCATTCAGCATCCTTCAATAGTTTTCATCCAGAGGACGATTAATTTCCCATGATTAGTGCAAAACAACTTCATGCAACTTCACATGGAACACATTATCTACATTCTCCAAAAAGGTGTCTGCAGTACATTTAATCAACCAATTATCACTTATAATAGAGTCGGTAATAAATTCACAACCTCAGAGCAGAATAGGAAATCATTGTGGCTTGACAAATTATCTTTAAATATTCCAAACAATCGTTAGTTATTATAGTCCAGTGCATGTTATCCAAATATGAATACTCTTACGTGTATGGGGGTAGGTAATGAAATACCTTAGTCCAGGTAGGATGACTGTGTTAGTGTGCTCCGAATGCCGTAAAGCCACCTCGATGTATCTAAGTTAGGCCTGGATGTTTGTGTAAGCGTTATGTGTCTCCATGGTGAGGGGTGGAGCTATGCTAATTAGTTAGGGTATCAGGGTAAATTTCCTGTTTGTAAATGCCTCTGTAGTTTTTCCCTTTGTTCTTATGACACTTACACCACCAGCCATGCGATCAGCACCTAAATTAAATAACGCGATCGCGCAGCGAAT
Source organism: Myxine glutinosa (assembly GCF_964187855.1). Taxonomy (NCBI): domain Eukaryota; kingdom Metazoa; phylum Chordata; class Myxini; order Myxiniformes; family Myxinidae; genus Myxine; species Myxine glutinosa. The sequence continues at coordinate 61,184,392 of NC_136268.1, read as the reverse complement.
CTTCTTGATGGGTGCAAGTATGGCCGTGAGGCCACGCCCCGAAGAACGATGAGATGAGCGGGTGGCGCTCAGTGATTGGACCGCGGGTGATGTCAGAGAGAACGTTCACTGGGTGGTGTCAATAGTAGTGTCCGGATCCGGTCGGCGATCGCGTTATTTAATTTAGGTGCCGATCGCATGGCTGGTGGTGCAAGTGTCATAAGAACAAAGGGAAAAACTACAGAGGCATTTCCACACAGGAAATTTACCCTAACTAATTAGCATAGCTCCACCCCTCGCCATGGAGACACATAACGCTTACACGGACATCCGGGCCTAACTTAGATACATCGAGATGGCTTCACAGCATTCAGAGCACACTAATCTATACCATCCTACCTGGACTAAGGTATTTCATTACCTACCCCCATACACGTATCAATACTTAACATCGAAGAACCAAACCGCAAGTCGTAAATCAATTTGGTTCATACAAGATTTTATGGTTCTTCTTTCGTATGTAGCAAATATCTGATGTGCGCTGATGATGCAGTACCCCCTGTAGGTTGGAGCAGGAATTTGGAATTTGTTCAGGGTGCTGGCGATAGGTCAGCTACACTTTGCGAAGGATCTTTAACATGCACCGACTAATGCTAGCAGACGGGATGCCCAGTTTAATGTCTATCTGAGGGACATGACAAACATTGATGCCTCTCCATGTCTACAAAACAATAGGATGACAGTTTATAGCTGGGCTGAGATTCAAATCCAGGCTAGAAAGCTCGCATACCTCTAAGCTATCCTGCAAGCCCACATTTTATGGTCTTGAAAAGGGAGGTTGTACATGTTTAAAATTTTCACTGAATTGATATCCAATGTCTGATCTTGCTTCCACCATCATATTGCTTCCTTTCTGAGCTACAAGCAATAATGGTGAAAGTCAACTGACTGAGCTCTAAAGTAGCAATAATTGTAATCGTTTTGTTATACAAGTGTGATTTTATTTGGTATGGGATACACCCTTATCCTAAGACAGAGTCTAAAGTCATAATTAGGACTCTGCACACCTCCTGTATGCGCCCTTCTGCAAATAAATGAAATCCAAATCTTGCAATCAGAAAGAATAAATAATTTTAGTCCATACGAGTACAGTCGTAATTAAGAAGAAAATCCAGGCATTTACAGATTTGATAGACAAAATGGTGGTGTTTGACCAACCTTTATCCTCTTCATCTCCCTTTATCCTTTTTCCTGCAACCCTCCCCTTCCTCCATCCCTTGTATGGCTTTCTCCCCATGTCCTCTTCACTCACAACCTCCTTTCCTTTTTTTCAGTCTAATTATCCAACTTCTCCAAATAGTCTATGTTCCCTTTTTACATGCGACGTGCTGCAAGTCCACACGAGCTCCATGCGGTTGTTGGTGTTGTTGTTGTTGTTGTTGTTGTTGTGGTTCTTGGTGGGGGTCGATTTTTTAATAATGTGGAACGATTGTTCGGGCCCACCCACATTTGTCACTCGACTCCTATCTTGGCACCCACACAAAACAATATGGCAGCCATCTTGGTTTTCTGGTGGGCCTAAGACATTAGGCCTGTAGGCCTTTGCTGATTATACACTGCCTGAGTTTGTTGCATCAGATTTCCAGTGGCTTGTTTGGCTCGAGTGTTGATTGGAAGAGACCCTGGGGAGTGGTGTCTTCAAAGGTTGCGCAATATCTTAGAGGGTTTCTGGTCTCGCGTTATGTGGCATTGCAGTTGCGTGGGAGGTGGGGGGTGGGGGCAGATGCTATCAAAATTAGCGTTTATGTAATCTTTCAGCAACTCCATATTGGGTTAAACAATCTGTGACTGTGTGACAAATCAGCTTGTTCTGATATAACTGTGGCGGAGGCTGTCATGGATAAGAGGTGTCAATTTAATATTTTACAAGCACATTAAATGTGTGTTGCCCAATCATGCTGTTCATCTTTTAAGAGTGATTTAAATGCGCGTTTCCAAATCGGCCTATTACCAGATTTTTAAAGCCAATTCTCTCGGACTTAATGGAGGTCCCGTACCCCGAATGACTGAGGAGGTGAAAGTGAACAGAGGAGGTGAAAGTGAACAGAGGAGGCAATATATATATATATTTTGTGTTGCAGGTTGTGACCACTGCGGTCATTCTTGTCCCTTTATGCTCAGCCCCCTTTTCCTTCCTTTTTCTCCATTTTTGTATTGTATTATAACATTCCCAATTCAACACTTAATGCAGCTATAATAGATACCTGAAGACATCTGCAAAAGTTATAAATCCCTTTGATATCTGTAATTGGAGAGCAAATACAATAATGGCCTACATGCTCAGGTGTGTCACTTACCAGGGTGCACCAATACCACCACCACCCTTCAGAGCCTCCATTCTTGCCATTATTTCAGCAATTTTATTTTCCATCTTATCCAGGTTGTTTTCCATTGTGTCAATCTGTTTATTCATCCTGTAAGTGACAAAGTATTGTTGTTAACCTTATGTTAGTTCATATCTGTTAAAGAGATATGCCGACATTATCTTTCACAATATACAGTATATTATCAGCATTATTAATTTATTAATTCAGATCACTTTACAAAATTGAATTGACCATTTCGTTATACATATATATTGATTTTTAAAAGGAATTTTTATTACAGGATCTAAGGCTCATAGTGGAGCTGCCACACGCACATCTCACACACATGGACGTACAGACGAATACACGAAATACAACAGGACTATTAGACCAGACAAACACAGCCACTGAGCTTGAGGGGCATTCTGGGTACCAGTGACGTCACAATAATGGGTACCACGTTCCTCACCGCACTCAGTGGGGCATTCCCTAGGGAGGAATTTCCTCCGTCCCATCAATGCCAACTTATGAGGATTATCCATGCTGTTATCCTTTCAAATGTTAAACGTCGAGCAAGGAAGCAGTACATACCATTTTAAAGTTATTTGGTTTACAACTTGGTCCAGGGTTTGAACCGCCAACCTCCCAGACTCAGAGCAGACACTCAGAGCAGACACTCTAACCATTACACCATCGAGTCTGCTTTGTTGAATTAACAAAGTAATTGTATTTCCCCTTGATCATTAATTGAAGTGTTCATTAATTAATCAGTTATAACTATAGTATTATATTGTCTATAATGGTGATCACAGATTGTCACTCTGACATTCTTAACTGCTGAATCCATGAATTGATTATAATCGTTGTCATACCTGCTTGCCAAGGTGTTCTTTTTCTATTTCCTTTTACCTTTTGCAATCTCCTTTGTTGACGCCATCTTCATCCTGCGTTCCCATGGCTTTGATGTCTTTACTTAGCTGGTCCTGTGAAACACAATGATTCTCTCAGTGTGGCTAGAGATATTTACATGCTGTTTGTAAAAAATATAAATGTACCTTTGTCTGAGATGGCTTTATATGACAGGCTATGAGAAAGCAGAAGCGGTCTGCTAATCTGTTGATGTCACCCATTGCTCTGCCTGCTTGCCGAGGCAGATCGACACAAGGCTCCATGAATAAGACTAGTTCTTAATTCCGCACAAAGCTATTGTTTGTTGCTGAAATACCGAACCTTTTGTTCCACAGATTTGGTCTTACTTACCTTCAGGGGAAGCATTTCTAATCCCATTTTGGCTCACCTGGACTTTATTCCGGTGAGCTTATGGATCGAGCAGTGTCTGTAGGTAAGTCAGTCAGCCAGTGTGTCCGTAAACACTTCAGTCATTATCGCTTGAACCAAACATATGATTTTGATGAAAGTTGGCCACAAGCTTTATACCTGATGCCCAATAAAGGTGTATTGACCGCATCAATATCTGTGCTCATTAAAGGGTCAAAATCAGGCCGAAACACTAAAAAAATTTTTTTGCCCTATTACCTACAGGGGGCGTTGAGTCCCTGGTGTTGGGCCAGCGGTTAGGGTGCCCGCTTGGGATCCAAGGATCCTGGGTTCGAATCCCGGTCGATCGCTGAATTAACGCCAGGGGGGTTGACTCAGCCTGTCATCCTTCCGAGGTCGGCAAATTGAGTACCAGTACACTGGTAATTCCCTGTTTATCGTAAAAAGGTGACAAACAGGGTTGGCGGCAGGAAGGGCATCCGGCCGTAAAACATTGCTTCAAAAAGGGGACCAAAAAACAACAACAACCACGGTCCCCGAAAAGGCCAACCCCCGCTTTGCGGGGAAAAATGGCCTCTAAACGGTGGGTTTTTTTTTTTTTTTAACCTACAGGGGGCGTTGCATCAGCAGCACAGCCACGCCCTCAGCCAAACCCATGACCTATAAGCATGTATGGTTGTAATAAACATCGAGAGGGCTTCCATTCAACCAATCAGTGAACAGATTATGCGCATGAACAAAATTTTATTATTTTATGACGTCATTGATTGTTTCTCCTGCTCCAGGTGAGCTTCAGGACACATGGTCCTATTTTTAGTGTTGGAAATGGAATAAAGGTCCCCATCATCTTCTCAGTAATACTTTCCATTTACTTAGCACAAACCGCAAGAGCATCGTTTCATTGGGGTTGTTGACAACTCTATTGAGTTTATCAGGAAAAACAATATCAAGGCAGCTACATGAGGTTCCATGTATATTTAATTGGTAATTTTGCAGTGCATGAGACCCATGAATCCCCTGCTTGGTGGATGAAAAGTGATTTAGTTTAAAACGAATGTATTTAAGTGATTCTGCCATTACAAACAAATTTCCCCCCCATTTTCTGCATTATTTGGCAAGATTCAAGAACAAACTACCTGAATTTGCTCATTATTTTAGCCAAGCAGGCAAATCCACCAACAGGTGATTGATTTGTATGCAGTGATTTAAAGGTTCAGGTCAATTCCTGGGATGGGGCGAGAGAAAGGAGAGAAGAGGAAAACTTTGGCGAGGCATGACCAGAATTGCAGTGTGATGTTTATTCCTTAAGGCCATGCATCAGAATCAGCAGCCCATCGGTTTGCAGCTTGTAGATCATGTGATTGTTGGATGTTCGGTTTGTAGTGCATTTGTCATTCTGGCATAATTACCTCCGCCACCGATGGAGGTTGTTTTCACCCCTGTCTGTTTGTTACTTGGAAAAAAAACATTTTTGACAAGTATGTTGATCACTCCGGTTTGTGTGTTTGTGTGTGTGTGTGTGTGTGTGTGTGTGTGTGTGTGTATGTGTGTGTGTGTGTGTATGTGTGTGTGTGTGTGTGTGTGTGTGTATGTGTGTGTATGTGTGTGTGTGTGTGTGTGTGTGTGTGTGTGTGTATGTATGTGTGTGTGTGTGTGTGTGTGTGTGTTTGCGTGTGTGTGTGTGTTTCTGTCCGCTCACTTATACTTGCCGACAGGTCACACTTTTAAACTGATCTTCATGAAACTTCACCAAATGGTAGAGTTGGTAGTCCGACAAAATCTTATATATTTTTGAGGTCAAAGGGTCAAAAGGTCAATGTCAACCACTTTTTTCAAATTTTTTTAATCCTCAATTTTCATCTGATTGACTTGAAATTTGAATAGGATTTGCATATCTTCTAACTGAAATCAACCACCAACTATTTTTGAGATCATCATCGGCCAAAAGGTCAACATAGGCCAAAGATCAACAACCTTTTCAAATTTCTAAAATCCTCAATTTTCATTCGATTGAAATTTGAATAGGATTTTCACATCAGTGTACTGAATTCAACTACCAACTATTTTTTAGATCAACATTGGCCAAAAGGTCAACATAGGCCTAAGGTAAACCAATTCGGTCAAATTTATAAAATCCTCAATTTTCAACCAATTTACTTGAAATTTGAATAGGATTTGCATATCAGCTAACTGAAACCAACCACCAATTATATTTGAGGTGAACATAGACCAAAAGGTCAACATAGGCCAAATTTGTAAAATTGTCACTTTTCAGCCGATTAACTTAAAATTTGAAGACGATTTGCATATCAGCTTACTGAATTCAACCACCAATTATTTTTGAGGTCAAAAGGATGCTCTACCGAGTGCCATTCTACTTCGTTCTCTTTTGCCAAGTGTCGCTCTATGAGTGATTTTTCATTTGTCCGTTTGCTTGCCTGCCACCAATTGAGATTATGTTTTTACCCCTGTCTGTTTGTTTGTCTGTGAACAGGATATCTCAAAAAGTTGTGGATGGATTTGGAAGAAATTTGGTAGACTTGTTGGGTATGTACCAGGAAAGAATTGATTCTATTTTGGTGAAGAACCGGATCCGGATACTAGAATTTTTAAAGTGACTCTTCATCATTGACAGATAGGGCCAAAAACGACATATAGCAGGATATTACAAAAATTTATGGACCGATTCGGCCAAAATTTGGTGGAGAGGTTGGGTGTGTGACAAGGTAGAATTGATTCAATTTTAGTAAAGATGTGGATCTGGATCAGAGAATTTTAAAAGTGATTCTTCGCCATTGAGTGATCGGGTAAAAGCGACATATAGCACAATATCTCATACAGTTGTGGACGGATTTGGACGAAACTTGGTGGACAGGTTGGTTGTGTGAAGAGGACGAATTGATTCGATTTTGGTGAAGATCTGATTTTGCCTCCGGACACAACGTTTAAAATTTTTCAGTGATTCTTCACCATTGAGAGATAGGGCCAAAAACTATGTACTGTATGTCATGATATTTCAAAAAGTTGTGGACAGATTATGACAAAAGTAGGTGGATGAGTTCATTTGGTGAGAAGAACAAGCCGATTCGATTTTGGTTCAGGTTCGAATCCAGATTGTAAACTGTTCATTCTGGCGGAGGTTTGCGCTCTACCAAGTACCACTCCAGGTGTGTTATGGTATGTTGATTTTGGAATTTTGCTTTTTCAGCCTCCGATGTGGAATATGAAATGGGGTTAATGAAATGGAAACATTAATAAAGTACATTTCTCTTTTGAAACAGCTGGGTTATGGTGAGAAGTCTAATCAAGGCTGATGCAGGATCAAAAACAAAGTTGTGTTTTGACTCTAAATAGCCAGTCTAATGATGTCCAGAATTTCATGGAAACTTCAAAATCAATATTCAATGCCGATCCTTTTTATACACGCCCAACTAATCATTTGTCATTTCGTGTATCATCACATGATTATGCAACATATTGTTCACTATTGAAGAGCCCAGGGTGTGTTCAATTTCTAAAATCATCAATTTTCATCCGATTGACTTGAAATTTGAATAGCATTTTCATATCAGCTAACTGAAACCAACCACCAATTATATTTACAGTTGTTGGTATCATAGTACAGCGGATAAGCTCTCATATTTTAACAAATTGTGCATTTTTTGAGAAAAGCATGACATTTCTAGCATAGTTAGTATATACCAGAAGGTTTATTTTCAGATGTGGAGGGAAGTCAGATTTGACCGCTGAGGACCGTGAGAGGTCAAATCCAAAATGGCCACCAGTCCACCGGGTCTAATGTTCAAACGCGCTTATAGGTGTCATTTCCAACTAAATTGGGGATGCCCATTCATTTGGTGATACTTTTGAGATCGCCAGAACTCAAGGACATGCATTTAGGTCACGGTCAAGGTCAAATTACGTTAAATATCTATTTATGATACTGCAGTTGGAACTGCTATTGGAAAAAGTTCATTTGAACTTTTAAAACTTTTTTTTTTCAGGTACAGGGATAGGTACAGAACACCCAAAGACCAGAAATGATGAAAAAAAAGTGTTTACACTGCAAGGAATGATGCAATAACCTCTGAAAAAATAACTGTAGTTAACCAAGTATGTCCACCAAAGCTTACATTAAATCAAGTGCAATGATGAAAATTGGTAAGGATCTAAATCTAACAGTCTCCAGAACAGAAGCACAGTGCAGTGCACTTGAGTGCAGCTTTGGCACACTTGCAGCGTCCAGTGCACCCTTTCTTGCAGCCACAGTCGATCAATTCATGGCACGATTTTGATGCTTCAGGAAGAGTGGTCCAAAGAGGCTGCCACCCAGTTGTCTCCTTTGTCCAGCCCCAGTCAGGTGGGTCTGGCATCTCTGGATCCATGACCAATGCCTGGTTACAACAGTTGGCCTGGTAGCAAGTGCGCTTGATGTGCTGCTTGAGTGTTGCCTGGGTTGGAGGAATGTTCTCTAGAGTTCCACACTTCTGTGTGAAGAGCTGTTTCCTGGCATCATTCACTCTATCGTACATCAGCACCACAAATCGCTCTAGCAGTAACATTGAGCCTTCACTGACCTCACTTGGCATGCCTAGGAGTTCATTGAAAGCATCATTCACCTCTGGGCATCCCCAATTTATTTGGAAATGACACCTATAATGTTTTTCTACACTATTTGGTTCCAAAATTAAGCACGTTTGAACATTAGACTCGGTGGACTGGCGGCCATTTTGGATTTGACCTCTCACGGTTCTCAGAGGTCAAATCTGACTTCCCTCCACATCTGAAAATAAACCTTATGGTATGCACTAACTATGCTAGAAATTTCATGCTTTTCTCATAAAATGCACAAATTTTGTGTTTATCTGCTGCACTATCAGAAATTGTTGGTTGGTTGGTATTACAAATTTACAGAAAATCACGTGTTGGCAGCGCACTATTTTAAACTGATCTAACTCAATGGAGGATAACTCAAATTCAATGGAAATGTGAAGCCATCTCCATTGAATAATAATCAAATTAATTATCAGGAAACACTTTGAAATTTGTATCATTTTACGCAAGTGATGCAATAATTCAAACCTAAGACCTATAAATTTGCTGTATCTGTATCAAGTACAATCATCCCGATTGTTTTTGCCTCGTCTTATGGAATCAAATAATATGCATCTAATTAGTGTAAACAAGATGGCGTACTTGTGTTCAGTTGCAAGCATGTTATTAAATGAGAGGTTATAAACCACCTTAGAACCTCCTTTGGAGGCCAATTTTCCCCGCAGAGCAGGGGTTACCCCTTTTAGGGCACCATGGTCCCCTTTTTGAAGCAATGTTTTATGGCCGGATGCCCTTCCTGCCACCAACCATGTTAGTCGCCTCTTGCGACGCACAGGGAATTACCAGTGAACTGGTACTCAATTTGCCGACCTCGGAAGGATGACAGGCTGAGTCAACACCCCTGGCATTAATTCAGCGATCGACCGGGATTCGAACCCAGGATCCTAGGATCCCAAACCGGCACCCTAACCGCTAAGCCAACACCAGACTCGTTATAAACCACTTTGATGGAGATTAATGGCCAGTGCACATCAGCCGAGTTAAGATTAAATATATATATTTTAAATGATATCTATCTATCTATCTCTATCTCTATCTCTATCTCTATCTCTCTCTCTCTCTCTCTCTCTCTCTGACAATGCAGCCTGTGTGACATGATGCATGAAGAAGAGTGGGTTGGTGTTGGAACCAATAAGTCGAAGAAGGCACTCACACCTAGGCTGCAGATTCAGGAATGCTGTTAATTAAAACAAAGCACATTTTCGCCATTTTGATAGATTTATTGACTGCACTAACACCTCGGAACATGTGCTGCAAAAAGTTGCATGAGAGCAAAAATATTTTGGTTTTCCAAGAGTTTTCCTATTTCTCTACTAACCGCTTCGATACCACATGTGTATAGATGCTCGGACAAATTTTTACCATACCTGTTTCACCCATTCATACCTTTTCATCTTCAAGGTTTTTCTTCATGTTGTTTTGCTCTTGATAACTGAGAAATCCATCACCGTCTGTGTCAAACTGTTTAAACTTGGAATCAATTTCTTCGTCCGAATGCCCAAGTCTAATCAGATGTAAAAGGTGAACAGGAATTCAATGTGAGATACATTTGTATCAGGTGGCTAGTTTTACTCAAATGTGTGTGCTGCGTCATTTTGTCTTGTTCCATGAGCATCGATTTTGTTTACAAAAAGGATGAAATAATTATATTAGTGCATCATAAATTGCCCTGTCTAATAATGATAAGTAGCTCATAAATAAAATTATACCTTATACAAATAACATGTGCTGTACGTGTTGTGTCATAATCTATATATCAAGTAGGAATAACTTTAGAGGTACCCGCTGTTGAAATATGAGCTCATCCTAGTTGAGGAGGCAAGATGGATAACGTTATAATCGACAAATATGCAGGTGTTCGTGCTTTGGATTCAAAAGATATTCAAGCAGAGCCATGATTTTCTTTTTCACAAGGCATACAAGGCATTGTTTTTAATGTATTATCATATAATGGAATGTGTGATGAGAGTTGTAACTATATGATAATACATACGTGTAACTATATGAGTAAAGTTTGAGCAGTGATGTTGCATTGATGAGTTGACAAACTGCCTGGAGGCAACTAAGGTTGTGGATCTACTGATGTAGGTGATCTACTGACATGGATTCATGACCGAGGTTGTAGATCTACTGATGTAGGTGATCTACTGACATGGATCCATGACCGAGGTTGTAGATCTACTGATATGGATCCATGACCGAGGTTATATATCTACTGACGTAGGTAATTTGCTGATGTGGATCCATGACCGAGGTTATAGATCTACTGGTGTAGGTAATTTGCTGATGTGGATCCATGACCGAGGTTATAGATCTACTGGTGTAGGTAATTTGCTGATGTGGATCCATGACCGAGGTTGTGGATCTACTGATGTAGGTGATCTACTGACATGGATTCATGACCGAGGTTGTAGATCTACTGATGTAGGTGATCTACTGACATGGATCCATGACCGAGGTTGTAGATCTACTGATGTGGATCCATGACCGAGGTTGTGGATCTACTGACGTAGGTAATTTACTGATGTGGATCCATGACCAAGGTTATAGATCTACTGGTGTAGGTAATTTGCTGATGTGGATCCATGACCAAGGTTATCGATCTACTGGTGTAGGTAATTTGCTGATGTGGATCCATGACCGAGGTTGTGGATCAACTGATGTAGGTGATCTACTGACATGGATCCATGACCGAGGTTGTGGATCTACTGATGTAGGTGATCTACTGACATGGATCCATGACCGAGGTTGTGGATCTACTGATGTAGGTGATCTACTGACATGGATTCATGACCGAGGTTGTGGATCTACTGATGTAGGTGATCTGCTGACATGGATCCATGACCGAGGTTGTGGATCTACTGATGTAGGTGATCTACTGACATGGATCCATGACCGAGGTTGTGGATCTACTGATGTAGGTGATCTACTGACATGGATTCATGACTGAGGTTGTGGATCTACTGACGTAGGTAATTTACTGATGTGGATCCATGACCGAGGTTATAGATCTACTGGTGTAGGTAATTTGCTGATGTGGATCCATGACCGAGGTTGTGGATTTACTGTTTGGAGAGGTTCTGGGCTGAAAGGTTCAAAACCTCGAGGAAGAACAGGGCCGCTGATGATCCATGCGGTCAGGAAACCATTCAATTGCTTATGGGTTAAGGTTCCTACTTTAGGTAAGGAAACTATGTTTTGAGGTAAGGATACCAGAATGATTTGCAATCAAAGCATTTTACATGACTAAAAATTTGAGAAAAGAAAAATGACGTTTCTTTGACTATGACGATCGGTATCTCATTCCTATTAAAATTCAATCACCCAACACAAGTAGAATCCACCTTCTCCATGTATGAGGTTATGTTTTCACCACTGTCAATCTGTCTATAAACACGATATTTCAAAAGGTTGTGGACGGATTCGGACAAAATTTGGCGGAGCGGTTGTGTATGTGACAAGGACGAAATGATTAGATTTTGGTGAAGATCCGGATCTGGATCTGAGAACTTTAAGTGATATGACAAAACTATAGGTAAATGAGTTGGGGAGTTGGGGTGAATGAGTTGGGTTTGTGACAAGAACAGGCCGATTAGATTTTCCTTCATGTCAGATTCAGATCCGGACTATCAGTGGGATACAAAACGAGAATTCTTCAACCTGTCGGAGGTTTGCTCTCCACTGAGTGTCGTTGTAGTAAAAAAAAAAGTAGCTCTATTACCCTCGCCAGAAGAAAGGGTGTTGCATTTAGGTCTGTTTATCTGTCGCTCTATCTGTCTATCTGTTTGTCTGCACAGAACATGAGTATGTCTATCACTTCCGGGTTCGGTTGCGAGAGGACGCTGGCGTTGCATATTCGCCGCTTCTCCGACTGGATGGATGTACAGGGTCTGCTTCTACTTTTCTGACCTGACATCTCACACCTGTCCTGCCTTTTCACACCCGCACGTGCCGCGTGTTCTCCGGCTGGATAACGGAATCTGCTTTTGATGGTACGGAATACGGAATCGAAAGGCCCGCTCCCGTTGTTTGTGGCCGTGGCCTTGTTTGCCGGTGGCCTTGTGGTCTTGGTGGCCTTGTGGCCTTGTTTGCCGCTGTGGTCTTGATTAGCGGCTGCAGTCGTTTGCCGCTGCGTTTGCCGCTGCGTTTGCCGCTTTGCCTCCTCGACCTTGGCCTCGTACTCGTCCCTTCGCTCCTGCCTGGCATGGCTCTGAAGTACTCCGCCGCAAGGCTTCTTCTGCTCAATACCCGCTCCACCCCATCATGCATCTCTGCCATCAAATCAAATGGACTCCTCCGACGACCCAGGTACATTCACCGTGGCTCCGGTCGCAAGTTTGTTTATTTGCAATCAGGTCACTCCATCCCCGTCCTCTGGTCGGCTCAGCGCACTCTCACTCTTCGTCCCAGCGCACCTGGTCACAGCAACCCACACGATCGCACCTCTTGCCTACGAACCCTGGCTAAATCACCTGAATTCATCCCTGCTGTTCAAAACAACATCAAGCTCACCCTGTTCAACACCCGGTCCCTCAACAATAAATGCCTCATCCTGAACGAATACATCCTGGATAACAAACTGGACTTTCTCTGTCTCACCGAAACCTGGCAACAACCTCTGGACTACTACACACTCAACCTCACCACACCCAATGGATATTCCTACGTCAATAAACCACGCTCGGAGGGCCGAGGTGGTGGAATTGCCGTTATCCACCGTCAAGACATCAAGACCAACCTCATCTCCATCTCATCTGCTCCATCATTTGAACACCTGGCTTTAAAACTCTCTGGTCACACGCAGTCAGTCATGGCTGTCGTCTACCGCCCTCCCAAACCACACCCATCATTCCTGTCTGACTTCTCCTACTTTCTGACCCAGCTATGTTCCCTCTCCCCCTCAATCCTCCTCCTTGGTGATTTCAATATCCACATGGACTCCACTGACTCCACAATAACCACTGACTTCACTGATTTACTCACCTGCTTTAACCTCACTCAACATGTCGACTTTCCTACCCATATCCGTGGTCACATTTTGGACCTTGTCTGCTCCACTGGATTAAATTTGCACCATCTCTATGGCTCCGACCTCACCCTCTCTGACCACTTAGCCATCACTCTGACCATCAACATCCCCGCCCCAACACCAAGGCATTATCGCACAATCAACTTCCGTAAGCTAAACGCTCTTTCACCTACCTCATTCTCATCCACCCTCTCTGAAAAAATGTCCACTTCTCCCTTCATTGACCTCCACACCCCTTCCGACCTCACTGACTACTACAACCACACTCTCTCCTCCTGCCTTGACCAGCTTGCGCCTGTAAAAACCAAAACAGTTTCTTTCACCCATTCTGCTCCCTGGTTTACCCCTGAACTCCACCTGATGAAAACTCGTGCTCGCCAACTTGAAAGACTCCGCAATAAAACGGGTCTCACAGTTCACTCCCAAGCCTACAAGGACCACATACAACACTACAAAGATGCCCTCTCCCGCGCCCGCTCTGCCTACTACTCTCAAATTATCCACTCTGGCTCCGGAAACCCAAAAGCACTCTTCTCGACAATAAACAAACTCCTCCGCCCCCTGAACACCACCACCCAGTCATTCACAGTAGACAACTGCATCTCCTTCCTCTCTTTCTTCCAACGCAAAATTGACAACATCTACAACAGCTTGACCACCGCCGCACCCGCTCCCCCTCCAACCACCTGCCCCCCCTTGTCCTGCCATCTCCTGTCTCGGTTCTCCCCAATCTCTCCTACTGACCTCTCTGAACTCCTCATAGGAATGAAAACTGCCACCTGCACTCTTGACCCCATCCCCTCCAGCTTTGTCAAAGCCTCCCTCCCTGCTCTCTCTCCACTTATCATTGCAACAATAAACTCCTCCCTGTCTACAGGCATCGTCCCACCTTCCCTCAAAATTGCTGCTGTTACCCCCATTCTAAAAAAACCTGGTCTAAACCCTGACACCCTAAACAACTTCAGACCCATCTCCAACCTACCCTTTCTGTCAAAAGTTTTGGAACGCGCTGTAGCCACTCAACTCAAACATCATCTCTCTGCCAATAACTTGTATGAAACATTCCAATCCGGATTCCGCTCCAACCACAGTACTGAAACTGCTCTCCTCAAAATCACCAACGACCTTCTCCTCTCCTCTGACGCTGGCAACCTCAACATTCTCGTCCTCCTCGACCTCAGCGCTGCCTTTGACACCATCGATCACACTATCCTCCTCACCCGACTTGAATCCACCTTTAACGTCACCGGCACTGCCCTCTCTTGGATTAAATCATACCTCTCTGACAGATGCCAGTTCATCTCCATCAATAACTGCAAACCCCCACTGCTCCCCTCCCCCAAGGTGTCCCCCAAGGTTCAGTTCTTGGCCCCCTCCTCTTCATCCTTTACCTGTCCCCGCTCGGTCACTTAATCCGCCGTCATGGTCTCCAATTCCACTGCTTCGCCGATGACATCCAGCTTTTCATCTCCACCAAGTCCGTCTCCACCGACACCCACTCTATCCTGACAAACTGCATCACTGAAATAAAATCCTGGCTTCAAATCAACTTCCTCAAGCTTAACTGTGATAAATCTGAAATAATCATCATTGGCCCAAAAACGCTCACAAAATCCACCCATAACTTTGCCCTCAACATCGACGGTATCCCAGTATCCACCTCCCCTCACATCCGGAATCTTGGCGTCATCTTTGACCAAACCCTTTCCTTCGACAAATACACTAAACAGATCACAAAGTCAGCCTTCTTTCACCTGAAAAACATTGCCCGTCTCCGCTCATCCCTCTCCTCCACGGCTGCAGAAACCCTCATCCACGCCTTCATCACCTCCCGTCTGGACTACTGCAATAGCCTCCTCTATGGTTCACCCTCAAAAATCACCAATAAACTCCAATACATTCAGAACTCCGCTGCCCGTCTACTCACTCATTCCCGGACCCGTGACCACATCACCCCCGTCCTTTACAAGCTTCACTGGCTCCCCATCCCCCAGAGAATCCAGTACAAAATCCTCCTCCTGACATACAAAGCCCTCCATAACCTGGCCCCATCCTACCTGGCTGACCTCCTCTCCAGACACACTCCCACCCGCAACCTCCGCTCTGCTGGTACCAACCTCCTGACCCCCTCCATCCGGACCAAATTCAGATCCTGGGGGGACAGGGCCTTCTCCATCGCTGCTCCCACCCTCTGGAACTCACTACCTCACACCATCAGAGACTCCTCCTCACTCACCACATTCAAAACATCACTAAAGACCCACCTGTTCAACGCTGCATTCAACATTCAACCCACAGCATTTAACCCCTGACTATCTCTTCTCCTTCTCCCTCCTTTTGCTTTAAATATTTCCCTATTGATTCTTGTCTTGTCTTTTTGATTCTTGTCTTATATATATGCCGTATATCGCTGCTGTTTGTTTTCTTGATTCTTGTCTTTTTGCAATTGTTGTTTTCATGTATTGTTATGCATTATGTTTTCCACTCTGTCAAAGCGCCTTTGGGCTTCTGGAAAAGCGCTATACAAAATAAATGAATTATTATTATTATTATTATCAATTACATGCTATTGAAATTATAATGATAAATGATACATAACGAGAATGATAATGGTATATCATGATAATAATAATGAAAATAATGGAAATGATGTTAATCTATCTATAATTCCAGTAATCTCTGTGTGTTTGTATGTGTGTATGTGTGTATGTGTGTATGTTTGTCTGTGACCGCTGTTTCTCGACAACTACCGGTCCGATATACTTTAAACTTGCCAGGTATATTGCTGGGGACCCGAGGATGTGCCTTTTCAAGGTTTCATATTAATCGGAGAAGTAGTTACCGAGCTATGGCGATTTCTTTACCAAACACTGCAAGCCGTTCGCTTTGGACCAAACCATTGCATGTAAATAGAGGGGGGGGGGGGTTCTGTGGTCGTTGCGAATGGACCAAACCATTCATGTAAATAGAGGGGGGGGGGGTTCTGTGGTCGTTACTGCCACGTGGTTTCAAAGTTTTTTTTTGTTGTTGTTGTTTGCACGCATGTTTTTTTGCACCCACGTACGGGCACGCCCTAGGATGTTTACACACACACACCCCTACACAAATTTTTTTTTTTTTTTTTTTTTGGCAAGGAACGGGCACCCACGTACGGGCACGTCCTAGCTTATATATAGTACGGGCATGCCCTAGTAATAATAACAATGATAATCTATCTATAATTCCAGCAATCTCTGTGTGTGTGTGTGTGTGTCTGTGTGTCTGTGTGTCTGTGTGTGTGTTTGTTTGTTTGTCTGTGACCGCTGTTTCTCGACAACCACGGGTCCGATATACTTTAAACTTGCCAGGTATATTGCTGGGGACCCGAGGATGTGCCTTTTCAAGGTTTCATATTAATCGGAGAAGTAGTTACCGAGCTATGTCCAAAAAACGATTCAACCAATCAGAGAGCAGCGAGCTATCACGTGTGCCGAACGTGGCGAACAGACTCTGCCTCGGACGGCACATTTGAGAGCGTATTCATTTATTTCCCGTCGGCAAACTATGTTGGCGCTATGTTGGCGTTAAACTATGTTTTAAAACTAATTAAAACTAATTTGCGATTCTTTCGCTTTGCGATGCGATTTGCGATTGCGTTAAACTCGCTCGGGCGTTAAACTATGTTTTAAAACTAATTAAAACTAATTTGCGATTCATTCGCTTTCCTGCGCGTTTGTGCACGCGATGGCGATTTCTTTACCAAACTCCGCAAGCCGTTAGCTTTGGACCAAACCATTTCATGTAAATAGAGGGGGGGGGGATTGTCACCGTACTCGCAAGCCGTTCGCTTTGGACCAAACCATTTCATGTAAATAGAGGGGGGGGATTGTCACCGTACTCGCAAGCCGTTCGCTTTGGACCAAACCATTTCATGTAAATAGAGGGGGGGGGGGGGGGGATTGTCACCGTACTCGCAAGCCGTTCGCTTTGGACCAAACCATTGCATATAAATAGAGGGGGGGGGGGGGATATACTTTTAGATATATATATAGTACGGGCATGCCCTAGTGTTGATAATGATAATAATAATAATAATAATGATAACAATAATGGTACATGATAATAATGGTACGTGAGTACGACGTCTATTAATTATGTACTAAGCAAATGTGAGTACTACGTCTATTAACTAGAACGGCACACAGTAGAGAGCATACATACATCCGCCTGGTTGGCCATATCACTCAATGGTGAAGAATCACTTTAAAAATTCTACGAGCTGGATCCGGATCCGGATCTTCACCAAAATTGAATGTATTCTTCCTTGTCACACACACAACCTGTCCACCAAGTTTCGTTCAAATCCATCCATAACTTTTTGAGATATCCTGCTATGCATCGTTTTTGGCCCCATCTCCCAATGGTGAAGAATCACTTAAAAAATTAAATAATTCTCATATCCGAATACATATTCAGATCTTCACCAAAATCGAATAGAATCGTCCTTGTCAGACACCCAACGGGTCCACCAAGTTTCGTCCAAATCCGTCCACAACTTTTTCAGATATCCTGCTGTGTATCGTTTTTGGCCCAATCTCCCAATGGTGAAGAATCACTTAAAAATTCTAGTAGCCGGATCCAAATCCTGATCTTCATCAAAATCTAATCATTTCGTCCTTGTCACATACGCTACATCTTTGCCAAATTTCGTCCGAATCCGTCCACAACTTTTTGAGATATTTTGTTCACAAACGGACAGACAAACGGACAGACAAAGGTGAAACTAGAATCCGGGCACTCGGTAGAGCGCATACCTTCGCCGCAGCTACTGTTCTGTACTTGGCATGGGAGTGTATGCGATGTGAAACTTTATGTGAAATGCGATCGATTTTTAAAAATCAGAATTTGAGCAAATCTGTTTCATTCGTCTGTTAATATGCCTCCCCGATTGACAAATCTGCAATTTGAATTTCATTTGAGGTTGAAATGATTGCGGGAGATCGCGTTATAGTGATGACGTCTTGGATGGACATCCTCTTCTTCAGTCGCTCATAACTTTGAGTGAAATACGATCGAGTTAAAAATAGTCAGAATTTGAGCAAATCTGTTTCATTCGTTTGTTAATATGCCTCATCTCTTGACAAATCTGCAATTATAATTTTTTTTGAGGTTGAAATGATCGCGGGAGATTGCGTTATAGTGATGACGTCCTGGATGGACATCTTCTTCTTCAGTCGCGCATAACTTTGAGTGAAATAAGATCGAGTTAAAAATAGTCAGAATTTGAGCAAATCTGTTTCATTCGTTTGTTAATATGCCTCATCTATTGTCAAATCTGCAATTATAATTTTTTTTGAGGTTGAAATGATCGCGGGAGATCGCGTTATAGTGATGACGTCCTGGATGGACATCTTCTTCTTCAGTCGCTCATAACTTTGAGTGAAATACGATCGAGTTAAAAATAGTCAGAATTTGAGCAAATCTGTTTCCCAAAATCTAATCAAATGTGTCCCGTATAATAACCAATCATCCCACCAAATTTCATGCAATTCGGTTGAATACTTTTTGAGTTATGCGATTAACATACACACACACAGACATACAAATAAATACACAGCGATCAAAACATAACCTTCCGCTTTTGCGAAGGTAAACATAATCTCCATCCACCTTTGGTGGCGGATGTAATTACGTACGAATCAAATGTGAGTACTACATCTATTAATTATGTACTAATGAAATGTGAGTACTACATATATTAATTATGTACTAATCAAATGTGAGTCCTACATCTATTAATTACATACTAATCAAATGTGAGTACACATCTATTAATTATGTACTAATCAAATGTGAGTAATACGTCTCTTAATTACGCATTCATAATGTGAGTTCTACGTGTATTAATTATTTACTAATGAAGTGTGAGTATTACATCTATTAATTACGTTTCACTGCAACATGAGTATGTCTATTAATTACATACTATTGAAATGTGAATACGTCTATCAATTACATACTGTTTCAACATGAGTTGGACTGTGACTACATCGATTAATTATGCCCATTAATTACGTACTATTGGAATGTACCTTTTAGACCTAGAGATACTTTAAACCGCATTATACCCTTCAGGCCTTTACATCCTTTAGACCGTTTACACTGTCTTCTTTCTACCCTTTAGACTTTTTTTGGACCCTTTAAACACTTAGACCTTGAGACCTTCACACTTTTCAGACCTTTTAAGATCCCTCAATACCCTGCAGACCCCTTTGACCTTTAGACCCTTTTGGGACGTTTTTAGACCCTTTATACCCCTTCAGATGATCCCAACCCTTTAGATCTCTTCGACATTTTAAGATCCCTTAGACACTTTAGAGTTTAGACAATTTTGACCCATTTAAACCTTTTCAGACCTTTCCAATTTTCAACCTTCAGATCATTTCACTTTTACAACTTTCCAGACCTTTGACCTTTACACATTTACAACTAGACCATTTAGACCTTTCAATTGCAAACAATCTTTTATTTAGTACATCCTTCCATTTATTTGCCGCACAAAATACACCACACAAAACAAGTCCTGTCGAGGGTGTGCCATCTCCGATTGCTTTTTCTTGTTTATCTATTGCAATTATTTTATCAAAAGTCATGTGGAACAATTTTCTTCAACCTCTGAGTGTATTGATGAAAGAATGAATGTTTATAATCCTGATTAATAATTTGGTGAGAACAATTAATTTAGCACAAAGATGCACAAATTTGTGGTTATTGAATATCGTGTAATGTGTTTCCAGCATAAGATGTACTTGTGCATTATTTTCTAGCCTACTGTTTATTAGGAAATTACTTTGTCAATTATGAATGTTCATATACTCACTCCTGGAGGTTGCTTTTCCAGACATCAATGGCTATATCGTTATTTTCAGCATTAGAATCACCTTGTTTGTTGCTCTTTCGATTGAACTTTGTTTTCACATTAAGCAGGGCCTGCAAAACACAAATGCCCTATTATAACAACATATCCAAAATGAAACTTGAAAATACAATGTTGAAAAGAGAAAAGTAATATTGCATTCATTATTATAACGTCTCTATTGACTGTAATTATGCAAACATTAATGCAAACAAACTAAACATCAATTAATGCAATTATGCAAACAGACTTCAAAATCTACACATGGTATATTATAGATGGCATTATTTCTGTCAAAAGTATGTAGTGTCAAAAGTATACGATTGTGAAGCCAAGTATATTAGCCAAACATCCAAACACTTAACCGAACACCAACAAGCTGTAAGGCGACAAGATGGGTAGACATACACACCAACACATGTTCTTCTCATGGAATCAGAACAATTTCCTTGGCACAGGATAATTAAGTGTGAACTGCGAGATTATCGACGCCTGGTACTCCTGTGAAAACTCCTTCAACCGCCACATCGACTTGCATCCCACATACAAATCACTACGCAATCAATTACAACGTCAACAAAAACGGCAGTCATTCGAATTCAGGGAATCCCTGTGATTGGTGAGGGCTTGGACCAATCCATGACGTGAACCGTCCCCAACCAACGGAACTTAACGGCGTCACCACCACAGCACTCTCAACACCTCTGAGGAACAGAACTAGTTTCTGACTGCTATCTCCACACATGGGTGGATTTCAGGAGATGGAACAAAGGAAGACCTACCCAGTCTAAAAGTATCCACCTCGTGTGTGTGTTTTGTGTATCAGCTCCTCCATGAGCCTTAGATCATGCAAATAAAAAACATTGCCTCAACCAAAAATGACAACAGTACTTTTACTATGCCTCCCCAATTATCTTTGCCATCCATTAATTTTCAGCACAACCACTAAATAATTTCTCCTACCTGTATTAATTATAGTGTAAAAACCACCGTTTAGAGGCCATTTTCCCCCGCAAAGCGGGGGTTGGCCTTTTTCGGGGACCGTGGTTGTTGTTGTTTTCTGGTCCCCTTTTTGAAGCAATGTTTTACGGCCGGATGCCCTTCCTGCCGCCAACCCTGTTTGTCGCCTTTTTACGACACACAGGGAATTACCAGTGAACTGGTACTCAAATTTGCCGACCTCGGAAGGATGACAGGCTGAGTCAACCCCCCTGGCGTTAATTCAGCGATCGACCGGGATTCGAACCCAGGATCCTTGGATCCTAAGCTGACACCCTAGCCGCTAGCCCAACATCAGGCTAAAACCAGGCAATTATAGTGTACTACCCCTAAATAAGGCAGGCTAAAACCCATGGCCTCTGCTTGTCATTCTGGTGTTTTTTTTTTTGCCCAGCTGATTAATAAGCTACAACAATTTGATACCGCAAACTGTTGAGGCCAATTTTTAATTAATGCATTTAAGTAGTGTGAAAATATAACGACAAAAAATAATGCTGTTCGAGTTAGTGTGAATAAAAAAGTGAATAAAAACCAATCAAATTTTTAAAAAGTGCTTCATCTGCAAAATTGTTTTTTGTCCAAAAAGTACAGTGCCTTCAGAAAGTATTGACACCCCTTGACACTTTTCACATTTTGTTGCGCTACAGCCTGAATTAAAAATGGATTGAATTGAGATTTTATTTCACACATAATACCCCATAATGTCAAAGTGGAATTTTATTATTAGAAATTTTTACAAAATAATTAAAAATGAAATTCAGAAATATCGAATTTACATAAGTATTCAACCCCCTGAGTCAATACAGTAGAAGCACCGTTGGCAGCGATTGCAGCTTCAAGTCCTTTTAGATATGTCTGTATCAGCTTTGCACATCTGGATTTGGGGAGTTTCTCCCATTCTTCATTGCAGATTTGCTCAACCTCTGTCAGGTTGGCTGCAGAGTGTTTTTGACCAGTTGAACAGCAATTTTCAAGTCTTTCCACAGATTCTCAATGGAATTCAAGTATGGGCTTTAGCTGGGCCAATCAAGGACTTTCATGTTATTGGTCTGAAGCCATTCCATTGTTGCTTTGGCTGTATGCTTGTGGTTATTGTCCTGTTGGAATGTAAATCTTCACTGCAGTCTAAAGTCTTTTGCACTCTAAAGCAGGTTCTCCTCACGAATTTGCCTGTATTAGGCTGCATTCATTGTTCCCTCTATCTTTACAAGTCTCACAGTCTCTGCTGCTGAAAAGTATCCCCATAGCATGATGCTGCCACCACCATGCTTCACAGCATGGATGATGTTAGATGGGTGATGAGCTGTGCTCAGTTTCCGCCAGACATAGCACTTTGCATTCAGACCAGAGAGTTAAATTTTTGTCTCATCAGACTACATAATATTTTACCTCGTGCTCTCAGAGTATTTCCCATCCATTTTTGCAAACTCCACGTGTGCTGTCATGTGTCGTTTTCTCAGGAGTGGCTTCCGTCTGGCTACTCTGCCATAAAGCCTAGATTTATAATGCGCAGCAGGGACTGTTGTCCTTCCGGCAGGTTCTCCCATCTCAGTCGAGGAACTCTGTAGTACTATGTGAGTGGTCATTTGATGATCAAAGGAAATTGGATGCACCTGAGCTCAATTTGGAGGTTCATAGAAAAGGGGTTGAAAACTTATTGACTCAAGACATTTCAGCTTTTCATTTTGAATTATTTGTAAAAAATCTTAAAAACAAATTATTCCACTTTGATATTATGGGGTATTATTTGTAGACCAGTGACAAAAAAATCTCAATTTAATCCATTTGAAATTCAGCCTGTAACACAACAAAATGTGAAAAGTCAAGGGGTGTGAATATTATCTGAAGGCACTGTATCAGCACCAATTTGTAACATCCGCAACCGAAGGTAGACTAAGATTTATGTATTCACCGCTGTTTGTCTGTGCACATGATATCTCGAAAAGTTATGGGCAGATTCTGATGAAACTTGTTGGACAGGTTGGGTGTGTGACAAGGATAAATCTAATCAATTTTGGTAAAGATCCGGATCCGGACACTAGAATTTTAATTTTTTTAAAGTGATTCTTTACCTTTGAGAGATGAGGCAAAAACAATATATAGCACAATATTTAAAAACGTGAAAGGATTTGGAAGACACCTGGTGGACAGGTCGGGTGTGTGACAAGAACAAATTAATTATATTTTAGTGAAGATCTGGATCTGTATACTAGGATTTTAAAAGTGATTCTTCACCATTGAAATATAGGGCCAACAACGATGTATAACACCATCTTTCAAAAGCTTGTGGACTGGCCATGACAAAACCTAATGTACGAGTTGGGTCGGTGATAAGAACAAGCCGATTCGATTTTGGTTAAGAGCCAGATTCAGATCCGGCCTATCAGTTTCACAAAATGTGATCTTTTCATCCTGGCGGAGGTGTGCGCTCCACCAGGTGCTGTTTTGGTTTTCAAGATGTTTCGTTTGCTCCATATCTAGATTATGACTTGACAATTAATGCAGAAAACACTTATTGTCTCTACTTTCGTAGTATCTGGGTCTGGAAAAAAAAAGTCTTGAAAAGATGGGGGGTGGGAGGAGAGAGAAAGGGCACCACTTTGCATCAGAGTTTGTGGCCCGCAGTAATGGAGTAAGTAAGTTATGGAGTGGCATCACAAAAAGTGAATTTACCTAACAGCTTGTACCTATTAATTATAAGGCCGATTATTTAATGTGCAAAAATAACACCAGGCGGGTTTACTGGGCCTGTCTTCCTTCCGAGGTCGGTACAAAGAGTCAAAGCTAGCTGGGAACTGTGGGCCTGTCGAGTATCCTGTGTCAGACTGGCGACCCAGGATTTTCATCAGGATTCAGAATCAGGATTTTCCTTCAAACCAATGAAACTGCCTCGACAGCCTTATGTGCATGACGGTGCGAGAAGGACTACTATATAAATTGAACAAACAATGCTCATGAAAATGCCCTGAAAAGATTGTGAGTCCTTGAAATTATAGAGCATTCTGTCATACCATTTCCCCACCCCCTCTCTCTCTTTACAAGAGAAAGGCTCATGAAAGAGCAATGTTAAATTTACAATGGAGTCGTGGGACAATAATTGGACCCAACTAATAAAAGAATAAATGAACAGGACATGAAGAGAGGGAGAGAGAGAGAGAGCGCGAGAGAGAGCGAGAGAGAGCGAGAGAGAGCGAGAGAGAGCGAGAGAGAGAGCGAGCGAGAGAGAGCGAGCGAGAGAGAGAGAGAGTGTGTGTGTGAGAGAGTGAGAGAGAGAGTGAGAGAGAGAGTGAGAGAGAGAGTGTGTGAGAGAGTGAGAGAGAGAGTGAGAGAGAGAGAGGTATAAGAGGAGGAAACACTGAAACCAGAAAGTAAGAGGCTTGGGTTTGTTCGGGTAAAATGGGGTAATAAAGATGATGGGTCAGGCTGGGGGATTACACGAGGTGGTGATTGTGCACTGCCTGGAGGGAAGAATGGGAAAGAACAGCCTCTGGAAAGTAGTTTCATAGACAGAAGAAGCAAGCAACAAAGTAGTTTAGGTGTGCCGTCATCCTGGATTTTGGAAGTTTAACAAGGAGAAAGTTACAGAAAGAATGTGTACATGCTGGAGTTGCTGGGGAATGTGGTACTGGGAAAGCAGAGGGAGCAATGCTGGAGAATAGAGGGTAAAAAATAGACACCACCGAGCTGCCTGCAATGTGAGAGCAACACTCCTATAGCTTCGCCGTCATCATGGATATTTTAATACCGAGTAAAATCCATCAAATGCAGCCCTGATTAAATCTGAGAGCATCATTACTTCTGCTTCTAGCTAACCTAGGTTTGACCTAATCCTGCTTTTGTATTGGAGCTTTCTCATGGAGACAAGGCATTAGTGCTGCTCGGATACCTTGTTACATCCCCTAATGTAGGCTTAAATTTGTATTTTTAACTCAGGGCAATTGGCATATCTAAATAATGGGTTACACAAAATGGCCGACCAATATATTTTTCAAAAGACAGAAAGATATAGATTTAATTAAATAAATAAATAAACAAATAGTACCTTGAAAAGATATCCACTGACCTTTTTGATCAAGTCTGACAGTTCAAACTCGCTTTTCTTCTTGGACAGGTCTTCTTTAACCTCTGAGTAAGTGTCGTTAATAATGGCCAAAAACATGTTCTGCAAGGAAGCCAGCAATTGCATTTATATAGGTTGGCCATTCAAAATGTTCTCGGAACGAAATACTCACAATAATTCAATAAATGCCAACTTTTTATCTTTCAATATGTAAGTTGAAGTAAGAAAAAAAAATCTAAACTCTCCGTATATACTTATATATTGAAAAATGAAAATATTGGCATGTCTTAGAATTATGTCACTATGTCGTTCGGAGAACAAGAAAAGCTCTGATACATCAGATTATTTTGTGTTTAGATCAAACACGCATTGTATCAGATGATATTACTCTTGTAAGAGCAATTCACAACACTTTTTCAAATCAGATTAAATTACAGCAGCTTGATGAAATTATTTTATATTTGCTGATTCACCATATTAGTCAGCAAAAAATTAATAAACATGTGCACACTCTCTTTTGAAATAAATAATTAATCTAGTGTATGGCAACATTAAGCTAATACATCTGTACAACGACTTTGAACCAACTTTACAACCCGCTGTAGTAACAGTAGTGGGCCAGATGTAGTGATTTGGTTACCAGCAGTACGAAGAAAACAAAGAAGACGTAAGTGGTGAAGTAGATCGGACCCAGGATGCGGTTAGCATTCTCGATGGCAGGGAAGTCAAAATCACCCAAGATTATACGGAACTGAGTAAATCTGCAGCAGAGTAAACAAGAAACGCTCTTCAATGAAGAATGAACTACAGAGGTTTTGCAGCTGATATCACTGCAAATCTTAGCTCACCATTTTTCCAGGCACTTGTTAGCTTGAGAAATGCTTCCAGTGCATTACATACAATGCATTACATACAATGATTGATTACTCATACAATGCTACTTTTCCTGCATTCGTTTCATCTGTGTATGTTCCTCCTTTCAATTCCATTTCTATATTTTCCTTTCGTCTCTTCTCTCTCCTTATACAGTCAGGGCCAAAAATATTGGCACCCTTGCAATTTTTTCAAATAACTCACAATTTTCTCCAAAAATGAGTTGAAATTGACAAAAGTAATGGGTCTCCACAATTCTTTATTTCACTGCTAATATTACGGAACCTTTGTTTTTGATTCAGAACTTAATATATGCTTTTAAATCAGAAAATAAAAAGAAATGGCATTGACAAAATTATTCACACCCAGGACTTCACATTTGGTAGCACGGCCTTTGGGCAAAATAACTGCAGTCAGGCGCTTCCTATAGCCATGAATGAGCTTCCGACACCTCTCTACTGGCCCACTCTTCTTGTGCAAACTGCTCCAGTTCTCCCAGATTTGAAGGGTTTCTTCTCCCAACTGCAGCTTCCAGATCTCCCCACAGGTGTTCAATGGGATTTAGATCTGGACTCATTGCTGGCCACTTCAGAACAGTCCAGCGTTTTGTCTTGAACAATTACTGGAGGCTTTCTGAAGTGTGTTTGGGATCATTGTCCTGCTAAAACACCCATGACCTTCGACGAAGACCCAGCTTTCTGACACTGGGTTGAACATTGCGCTCCAAAATGCCTTGGTATTCAAGGCACCAAGTGATAGAGGCAGCACAGCAACCCCAAAACATCACTGAACCTCCTCCATGTTTGACTGTAGGGAAGGTGTTCTTTTCTTTGAAGGCTTCATTTTGTTTTCTGTAAACATAGAGATGATGTGCTTCACCAAAAAGCTCTAATTTAGTCTCATCTGTCCACAGGACATTCACCCAGAAGGATTTGGCTTGTTCAGTTGTGTTTTGGCAAACTTCAGTCGGGCTTTCTTATGTCTCTCTTTCAACAGTGGGGTCTTCCTGGGTCTCCTACCATAGAACCTGCTTTCATTGAGTTGGTGACGGATGGTGCGAGTTGAGACTGTCGTACCTTGTGTCTGAAGGTCAGCTTGAATCTGTCTGGCAGTTGATCAAGGTGCTTTCTCCACCATTCGAAAATCCTTCGCTGCAATCATCGATCAAGCTTTCTCGTGCGGCCATGTCCAGGGAGGCCTTAAACTTCCTGATAACATTACGTATGGTGCACACAGGAACATCAAGGTCTCTAGAGATGGACTTGTCACCTTGAGATTGTCCATGCTTGGCTGCAATCTTGTGTCTGACCTCCTCAGACAATTCTCTGATTTTCTTTATTTTCTCCATGCTCATTGCGGAACGCACAGTGACACAAAACAGCAGAATGACTCCTTTTCTCTATTCAAACTGGTTGAACAAGTGATTCTTATATTGCAGGCACCTGCAACTCACCACAGGTGAGTTCAATTCCAAAGTAAAGGAGAATCACCTCCTTGAAATCCAATTATTTCTAACAACTTCTAAAAGGTGCCAATAATATTGTCCATGCCATTTTAGGATTCCTGTGTGGAATAAGCTAAGATTTTGTAATTTTTTCAGCGTTTTTGTTTTGTTCCACTGCAAACAAAAGAAATTCATATGTAGATACCAAAAGATTTTTTAATTTCAACAATTTTCTGGAAGAAATGGTGCATTATTTGAAAAAAGTGCAAGGGTGCCAATATTTTGTGCAAAAAAGTGCAAGGGCCACAACTGTATATACCTGCAACTTCTACTGCCACTTGTAAAAAAACATCTCTTCAATCCTCATTCATTTTTTCTTTCCTCTCTGTCACTCAGTATTCCCTCAAGATCACATAGTCCATTCCAGAAACCCATTCCTTATTATTATCTGCATGTGAAAACTTGAAGATACTTTTACTTATTAATTTGTCCTTTCTCTTGTTTGGGAAATTACCCCCAGAGTCTATTATTTTGCATTAAGTTCGAATCTCAGCCCAGCTGTAATCTGTCACGCTTGTGCTTTACCTGCCAGGTGACATCAATGTGTGTACCATCCCTCAGATGGACGTTAAACTGGGTGTCCCATCTGCCAGATTTGTTGGTGGATGTTAACGATTTCAAAAGTGGCAGAGTTTGGTGCCGGCACCTTGAACAAATTCAAAATCCTGTCACCCTCAGTCGAACGCCAGGCCTAGCCAGCTGCTCCGTAAAAGCCTTTTTATTATTTATTTATTTATTTTGTGTACAGTACAAAGTCGAGGCTCGTGTAAGAGCTAAAAGCTCGTGTAAGACTTGACAAGACTCGTGTAAGGCTCATGTAAGACTTGCCGCATAAACGTTTCCCCGCTGACCCTACAAGAAGGTGGGATTGATTGGGCCTGTTAAAGTACCGTAAAATGGGGTGAATAGGGACAGCAAGGTGAATAGGGACACAAACTGAAAAAAAGTTCGGAAACTTTTTTCGCTGAAAATTGATAACCATACTGATTTGTTGATATTTGGGTTGAAAGTGTTCTCTTGTTTTTTTAAAAAGCAACTTATAGTCCCTATTAACCCCATATATGGGTTACATAGGAATAAATAGGATTTTTATGGCTGTCCCTATTTCTTGATTATTATTTTTTTGTATTAATGACCGTCCCTATTCACCCGTAAAACGGGGTGAATAGGGACAGCCATAAAAATCCTATTTATTCCTATGTAACCCATATATGGGGTTAATAGGGACTATAAGTTGCTTTTTAAAAAAACAAGAGAACACTTTCAACCCAAATATCAACAAATCAGTATGGTTATCAATTTTCAGCGAAAAAAGTTCCGAACTTTTTTTTCAGTTTGTGTCCCTATTCACCTTGCTGTCCCTATTCACCCCAGTTTACGGTAGTCGTAGTAGTAGTAGTAGTAGTAGTAGTGCTTTTGTTGGAAAGGTTACAGAGATTTGCGTTCAGAGCTCATGCAAGCTCAGGCAAACATATGTTCCCAGTTTAATGTCGCTCAATTCCTCATCTCTGCAAGTCCATGGTTTGAACTACAGTAGACAAGGTAAGTAGTAGTAGTAGTAGTAGTAGTCGTAGTAGTAAATTCTGTTGTGTGTAGTAACATATCATGTCACTTCCAAGTCAACTCATCCACACTCCTCCCCATCACACAAATTAACTCTCCGCAACAAATCTTTTACAAGTTTTGTTTTTTACATATTTCCTGACAGATAAGAACATGATAAGCATCAATCTTATACACAACTTCTGTCTCCAACTCCAATCTATAAGGTGTAGCGTTTGCTATTCCACAGTGTCACAGAGGGTTCTGAGAGTGTTTCTGTTGCTTGTTAATATCACAAACTCAGCAAATATGTTTTCATGAAATAAATATTGCTGTGATGCTTTACAATGGTAATAAAGCTGCGGCAAGAAGAATGCCAGTGCCCCATCACACTATCACATGCCTTAAAGACCTCTCATGTAAGAGGTCATGTGTGAAACAATTACTCAGTGAGAGTTTCTTATAATTGGTGAAACAACCATCTTACTCTTTAACGACACTAGGGTCCACAAATCCAGACGATCCACATCCACATTCACATAAATTGCTGATAGTTTAGGGTAGTGCTAAAAAGTAAAATAGGCTTGCTCTATCTATCGATATTACTACAACGGATTTCACCGACGATCTGTATTTATTCCCAATTATTTCACCTTGAAAAGCTTCACTATTAATCTGTTGTGAAAAATTATTGCCATGGCAGACTTACATGCAATTGCTGAATGTGCTGAAATCCTTTACTTGGATGCCAAAGATGAGGTATCCCAACTGTGCATATGCAAAGAAGATGATGAAGAACATAACGGCAAAGCCAAGAATATCTTTTGCGCATCGTGCCAACGTGGAGGAAAGCTGCGTCATCGTTTTATTGAAGCTCACGTATTTAAAAACCTAAAAAAACACAGGAAAACATACACAGCAAAACTGTCAACACCAACATTCGATTCAATGAACATAACGTTGATTGAAGCATGGTAACTCCCGCGAGAATCAAAGAGAAGCTGATGTATCAGGAGTAAACTCTGCTTTAGAGCAAAAGAGGGCGATGGTGGAGTAGCTACGGATGATGTATGGTGGGAATGGGACGTCTCCTGTGCAACGCTGGCAAAACCTGGGCAATTGGCCAAAGCTCATTAGTAAAATCTGAAAAATGCACACGACAATTTTGGTAATATTATAAATTCTATACAATTACAAACAGCATCGAAAAGGTGACACAAATGAGATACTGAATAATTTAAGAAAAAAGCTATTTATTTGTCAATATATGTGTAGTTAATTCACAAGAAAATGTAAAAGAAAATGTCTTGGATGTGAGTGTCTCATTTGTTCATCCAGTCCATATTCTTTATTTATTTTGCAAGCTTATGAACCATGCCATGTCATATATATATATATATTCTAAGTTGGCTCGGCTCGCTGCGCATCGTTACAGAGGAGTGGGCTTGTTTTAGCTGAGGATAATGACTGTACCAGTGTACCTGAGTTGCTGTGTTGTCATGATTTTCACCAATCATAATACAAACAATTACTTTGCACAAATGTATTTGTAATATACGTGACATTACATTTTATAAACAAGAAAGAGCAATCTGGATTCAGAAATAGATTGCAGACCCTCGCCAGGACGTATTTTCAGTGGTTTTTACGGCTTTTGTGTTAAAACAAATATGGCGACCGAACCACGTGACCAATGATGTCATCATTTTTTTTTTCTCCACCAACTTATCCCTTGATGATGCTCAATAAATTTCATCTTGATCGGACGACGTTTTTCACTTGTCGAATTATGACGTCATAATGGAGGCACCTATGACATCATCATTAACGTGTGTTATTCCACATGGAGAGCTCTTTACAATGAGCCTTGTCTCCATTTTTTCTATTCAGCGCTTTCGGAGATATAGAGGTGCAAAGTTTTTCGGTTTTTCCAAGATGGCAGCCGAACCACGTAACCTATGACGTCATAATTATCATTAAAAGCTTATACCAGTGGAGTTGCACCTATGGTGAAAATTTCCTGTCAATCGGACCAACGGTTGCAGAGAAAATCATATTTATTCTGTGCGGACAAACAGACAAACAAACAGACTCAAATGCAATACCCTCTCCTCTGGCGAGGGGAAAATTTGAAGTTGAAGATTTAAGTTGAAAAAAAAATATATTTTTTTTAATTACAAAAAAAAAAAACATTTCTACATTTTTTCAAAAAGAATACCCTTAGGACATACACCCGGGAGAGATAGGTGCATACCAGAAGTTTGGTACGATTTCATAAAATTTGAGGGAGTAGTTAAAACAACACAGACAGACACTGCACAGATATATATATATATATATATATATATATATATATATATATATATATATATATATATATATATATATATATATATATGTATATATATGTATATATATATATATATATATATATATATATATATATTTTTTTTTTTTCAAAGGCTCTTTTGCCTAAACAGTTTTATAGGCTCTTCCTATGAGGCATAGGCACTCACTCTGTTTCTCCAGAGAGACCATCTGTCGAACCCTCCCACCAATCCTCTTGAAGAAGGTCAGTCACTCAAACTTTTCGGTCCTCACTATCAGCAATGATCTCTCTTGGGCAAACCTCATATCAACATTTGCCTCCAATTGTCTGTGATGCAAGGCCTTTCCTTGTCACATCTGAACTTTTATTTACTTACAAGATCTTCATCTACAGCTTGATGGAATACTACTGTCACCCCTGCCTCACATTACTCGGCTTGATGTCATGGATACCAAGGCCTTTTAATATCATTGATTTAACCGACATTGAAGCCGAGTCTCTGGGCCTATCTGTTTCACATCACAGACACTTGGGTGGTCTCTCTGCTATCTACCGCATCCTTTCAGGTCTTGTGCTTTCTGCCCTTTCTCTGCTACGTCACTCCCACGTTTCTGCAGGGTGCATGTGGTCTGCCAGTCAGGGACGCTCTTACCAATGGGGCAGCCTGGCAATTGCCCAGGGCACCATGCTAGGGGGCCCTGACGGCCGGTGTGGGTGATATACTATATGGCCAACTGAATAATCCATCAATTGTATCATCTTGTGTATATAATGAAAAATCCGATAGTGTTTTCATCATACTGTATTTCAATTTTCTCGGAAAGCAAAATATTCCAACAACAAGCTCCAGATGTCTACCTTCCCTTCACAAATGAGCTATTTTACTCACGTTCGCAGGTTATATTTATTTTATATATTTAATTATACATATTTAATGTTATATATTTTTAATAACACCTACACGTCGACACGTGATCGATCTAGCTAATACTATTTGTCGGTTGTAATTTTTTTTTTCAAAAATGATACGCACCCGTCATCAATTGAGCTGTCATTATTTTATGGCCTTCCTCGGCTAAGTTAGCCAGAAGCAATGAAAGGAAATTATCCAAGTGGGGCAGAAAAACGAGAAAAATACAATCAGAGTATAAATTACATGAAAGTTTACAAAAAGTTATTAATTTCTTCAAAAGTAAAACCGAGAATGAAGCAGCAGCAGCAGCGTTAATGTTGGGACTCACAGGTAAAAACATGTCTACCTTACTAACCTCATTCTTTCCTAGTTATAGATCGAGTACGTTGTTTTTCGAGCCCAATACAATCCACTCACACTGAGATGTCAAATTAATCTCAACTCATTACATTCCTATTATAATATAAATGTTCTTTTTTATAGTAATAGGTCGACGTTTTCTGTATGGTTTTGATGAATATTGGAGAATAGAGTAAAATCAAATCACAAACTCTGGTGTGTTCATGAAGGGACAGGCATTGTTCTTGTTCAGAGTGGATTGGCTGGGAATAAAGCGGGTGCAGGGTGGAAGGATCCCATCCTTGACTTTTGCCCAGAGTCCCAGAATCACTAAGACTGCCACTGCTGCCAGTAACCACCTTTTTGGTGAAACTCCCAAAATCCAGACTCACTAACTATTGTGTTACAATAATAACAAAAAATTTGCACGAAAAATTTGCAAATTTGCGAAATAATGTTTGAACTTTTCATGTCACTTTTTGTCGAGGAAAACCATTGTAACCATTTTTAAATGATTCGGTAACTTATTTAATCGGAAAATCGTGTTTGAAAATCGGTTAAAACGATATTCATTTATGTACCAGTTCATTCATTTTAGGTGGTGCAGGATCAGAAGAGGACAAAGTGTAATTAAAATAATCCATTTAACACTTTGATATAACTCAATGTTCATCGGACGTTTAATAGAAACCCCTAAACCTAACCCTAAAGTGGGTCCAGTACCTAAGTAAAACGTTTAGGGAACGTTTTCCTGCAACAATGAAATAATGTTGTTGTAAAACGTTTTCACAACGTTGTTTCAACGTTTTTCACGTTACTTAACAAAATGGCAGAAAATGCGTTTTTTCCACCTCCACCAACATCTCCCACAACTGGAATATTCGCAAAGTTGAGCGGAATGTTTGTAGATCACAACACATCGATTGGTATAACGTCAGTCTAGAACCTAACTAAAACGTTTAGGGAACGTTTTTCTGCAACATTCAAATAACGTTGTTGTAAAACGTCCCCACAACGTTGTTTAAAGGTTAACATGTTTGAAGGTAAAAGTAAAACGTCCTTAAAACATTTATAGAACGTTGTTTTTTTCGTTACCTAATTACGATGTTCCAGCAACGTTGTGATTACGTTATGTGTTTGCCGGGTGCTCACCTCCACTCATTCGTTGCTCTTTTGTCCCACCTGTGGAATCAACTTGCTCAGTCTCGTCAATCTAATTTTCCCTCCATGGCTTCAAGCCAGCTGTTCACCACCATCTCCCATCCACAACCATGATCTTTACTTCCCTCATTAATTCTCCCCATGCCAACCTCTTTCTCTGTTTCCAACTTTTCTTTCCACTTCTGTGATTGAGAGTTTGTCGCTGCGCTGCATCCATCATGCTCACCCCTGTGCCCTCCCATTATCTCATTTTTCCTAACATCCTTATTTCTCCGTCTCCCTTTATTTTGCCTCTCAACCCTGCTATTGTTGTGCCCCCCCCCCCTCTTTATACTGTTCCTCTTGTTCTGTTACATCATGATCTGTTCTGTGTTCTCGATCCTCCATGAGCTTCGGCACTGTATACAAGAAAAAATATTCTCAAAAACTGAAAAAGGAAAACAAAAACGTTTTATAGGGGAAAAAACAAAAACTCATTCTGCCTGTTAGTCCTTCCCTCACTCATTCTGTAACCCATTGCTTCTCAATGCATCTTCCTTTGTTCTTTCTGAAAAAAACAAATTGACATATTCGAAGCTTTTATTGTTATTTTAAAATGATTCTTCGCCCTTTAATGAAAGATCCAAAACAAGCTGCCTTCTTTTTCTTTTTCAGACATGTTCTGTTCATTTTCTGGCTAACATGCAAGTCTGCTCACCATGCCTTGTCATCGTGAACATACAGCACTACTTTCCTTTGTGCTTTCAAAAACCCTTTTTTTTTTTCATCGCTGTGGAAAAGCATGTCTTACTTCGACAGAATTGGGGATCAACAAGAAAAGTGCAGCCAGTCTGAAAAAGACACCAGCTCATGACCGTTAACACATTCCTCTTTATACCACCCACATGCCCTGCAACCAGCTTGTGGCCTACAGCCTTCACCATGCACCCCATGGCCCCAACCGTACCTCACAACCCCGCACCACATCTGCCTCTCATCATCTGCTCCTACGTCCATCCATACAACAATATTCAAGGTCTCTGTTGTAATATTTTGAATCTCTCCATGAAGGATACTGCTGCAACTCCAAGCATTGCATATTTAACAGAAACGATCCACTCACTGCATGTCTGATCCAATTCCTATGTGTCTCTCCCTGGTTACTCTTTCTGTTTTGACAGGCCACAAGCCCATTCAGGAAGGGGTGGTGCTGTCTATGTCAATAACTCTATTTCTCATTGTCCAATGTCCTCAACAGTCCCTCTTACCCTCTGGAATACCTCTGGCTGTGTATACCTCTCTGTAACATGCTGCACTGTGTGGTACACCATTCAGGCAATGATGATGACTTTTCATACAGATCACTTCCTCTCTTCTTTTTTTTTTTGTATACAGAATCGAGGCTCGTGTAAGAGCAAACACATTGAACATGAAAACATCCACAGACACATAAAACATGCAATGAAGGGAGCAAGAGACAAGAGGGTGAGAGAGGGAAGTACACAAGCACAACAACAGTAGAGAACAGGGACGTCGGTAGATCTGTGGAAAGGGGAAGGCTGGGGGAAGTGGGAGGGGTACATGGTATAAAGGAAATGAACACTTCGAGGAATTTCAGGAAAGAAGTTGGGGATTTAAAGAGACGGATTTGAGGTGTTTTAACGGGGGTGGAAAAGATCAAGGTTTTGGATGGGGGAAGATAAGAGATGGTGGTGAACAGCTGTTTTAAAGACCTGGAGGGAGGAGAGGGATTGAAGAGAGTGAAGGAGTTTGTTCCAGAGGCAGGAGAAAAGAGGAATGAAAGAGTGAATGTGAGCAGAGAGTCTTGATTTTGGCAGTTTCACCAGAAGAGGTTGCTGGCAGATCTTCTGCGTCCTACAGGAATATTTGGGGGAGAGAGCACAGACAGAACAGGGGGAGCAAGGCTGGAGAGGAGTCGGTAGAAGACAGAAAGACCACCTACCTGCCTGCGGTGAAAGAGAAAAAGGCCCTCAGAATCAGCTTCATCATGGTAGATTCCAATGATTCTGAATGTTTTGTTTTCAACCATGTGAAGCCGAGCTCGGTGTGAGGCAGGAGCACCAGCCCAGAGGGGAGAGCAGTATTCCATTGAGCTGCGGATGAAAGCTTTGTATGTGGTGAGGAGCTCAGAAGTGCCCAGAAAGGACTTTGCACAACGGAGGATGCCCAGTCGGCGACTCGCTTTGGAGGCCAGCTTGGAAATGTGGTTTTCCCAGGAAAGATCATGGCAGATAGTGAGACCCAAAGGCTTGAGTGAGATATCAACATGTACTCCCCTCTGGGACAGTTCTCTCACAGAAGTGACAGTTCTCTAACATGGAACAACTCATTACTATCCAACATAACTCCATTCCTCATCTGCGGTGATTTTCAAACTTTCATCATGGTGACTGTAAAGGTGTCAGTTCTGCACCAACCAGCTATGACATTTCATGCAGCTATGGCCTTCTGAGACTCCGTCGGTATGTCCCAACCTGTACATGTCTCAACCCAGATTCCTGCAACTTGTATGTCCTCTTCTGGATCTGGTAATAAGTATTTTTCTAACCAACCTCTCCTGCTCATCCTCTGCTCCTCTTGACTCCTCTGACCAGGTTCTCGTCAAAGTCCAATCAATCCCGCCCCTCACCTTAAAATACATTATTACAGACTATGTCAAAGATTAAGCAAGATGTCTCAACTTAGTGTTTGTCTCCACATATTGTGTACCCAACCCACCTCTTTGTGGGTTGGGTACACAAATCCCCTCGTACTGACTGTCTCATGGACTTTGTGTCATTCTCACCTGAGATGGTAGAGAAAGATCTGTCCATCCTTGACCCTGGTTCGGTGATGGGCTTAGATGGCATGGCTGATGCTCTTAACCCAAATCAGGCCGGGGGGTGGTGGATACCATCCCTCTCCTCTACATTTTATTCGCCATACTTTCGCAGATTTTTTTTTTCTCATGCTGAGCTTTCATGACCTTTTCTGTTCAACTCTTGCATACGTTTTGATAGAAATTTTTTCATAAAATTCGGATCTGTGGTTGCAGTGAAACGGTCTTGAGAAGGTCCAAAATAACGCGGCCTGATTAGGTGTGCATTGCTGCTCTTATGGTGTGCAATGTCTGATTGCCTGATTAGGTGTGCAATGCACATTAAAGTATGAATTGCTGCTCTTGCTCCTCCTCTGTCTGCAATCTTCAGCCTATCGTTCTCTTTTGGCTGCATCCCGTCTGTTTGCAAACATCACTCCCATCCACAAGAAAGGTACAAAAACTGATCCTATAAACCACAGACTCATAAGCTTACTTCCATTTCTAAGTAATGTTATGGAGTCCTTTATTACTGCTGATGTCAAGCTTTTCCTCTTTTAACAACCTGGTCTCCAACCATCAGCTTGGACTCCATCTCAGTTACCCAACTTTGGACATGCTCCTCTCTCAGCAAAGGATGGAGGTTCTAAGTCAAAAACAAGAGGTCAGGACCATCTCCCTGGACATATCTCGGGTATTTGACGCAGTCTGGCATCCTGCTCTTCCTGTTCCTGCCAAGTTGCGATCTTCTTGCCTGTGGCTCACAAGGCCATCTTCATTCCTGGATTTCTCTTTCTGGATAGTTTCCCCTATAAGGAGGAATTTGGACTTGGCTCGGGTGCTAAAGGATTTTGGCCAAAATGAATAACTTTTTTTTTAAACCTCACACAAGATTTTAAAAATTTAAAACCGAAACAAAAAGTAGTATGAACATGTTAGAGTTTATTTCACGCTCAGATATAATACTCACTTTCACCCAGGCAAAGAAGACATTTACGGCCACCATGTTGTTAAATTGAGATTGCCAGAAAGCAAGAAATTCAAAGTCAGCATAACGGCTTGAATCTTTCAGTAGCCCACCGAGCAGTTCTTCCACAGACAGTGTCCGATAGATGTTGAAGACAATAGCACAAAGGGAAAGCTGCAGAAAGACAGGAATTATTTCATTCTCGATATAATGTCGATCTGAAATTTCTTTGATCATTCTCACGCTAAATATTTCTAATTGCAAAGCTAATGAGTAATAATCTTACAGTGAGGTCACATCACCAAGGAGGTCATAGTCTAAGTGTGTTGTAACTGACCGTTATCACCAGGATGTCAAGGCAGTTCCAAACGCTGTAAAAATAGGAAAATGCATGGATCCGAAGCTCAAGAATTTCCTCGACAATGTAGTAGAGGATGAAAACACAGAAGACTATCTCACAACCCATGATGAAGTAGTCGTAGGTTGTAACGTAACGTAGAAGCTTCACAGTGCGGAATTGTGATGAAGTTAAGGCACCACCTGTGACAGGAAACTCAACGACCAACCTTTAAGGAATCGAAAAGAACAATGATGATGAAGAGTCATTCAAAGAAGTTTGCACTTTGTTATTGTATTTTTGCTGAACAATTGAATGGCACAAAAAGAAAAAGGAAATGTGAATGTGAATGCAATGTTACTTAGGTAAGAATGGGAAATGTGGATGAAGGTCGATATTCAGTGAGTTCGATGAAGATGTAAGAGAAAAATGATGTAATCCATAAAGAATAGGGGTCTAATTTGTTACGTACCACGAAGCCACAAATTCAGACAAGCAAAAGCAAAGTATTTGTAATATTTTTGATATGAGATAATTATAGTATCATGTGTCATTGAAAATGCCAGTATTTTTGTATTATTTTGTATCAATGCCAGTATTTTTGTATCAGTATTTATAATATCACATCATACTATATAATATCATACTATATCATATAATATTATAATATATACCAATACAGTGTGTCAGTGGTTTTCCACAGGGTGATGACATGCGTCTCAATCCATTGCCACTGGCTAGCATACATCGTAGAGAGAGCCGAGCATGTAAGTCTCTACTACCAGTACAGAGCCTCTGTATCACCAAGATTCCTGGAGTACCTCCTCGTGGTACTTTTTATTTTACTTTTTCCACATGCGAAACTTGCATTTATGTTTATTTAAATTATACAATGGACTACAAAATGTAAATGTTTCATGATATTTGTTATATTATATCATCTTTATCTATCAATATTGTTGAAATGAAGATAAAAAAGCTGTATGTTGAAATATATTGAAAAAGTCAAAACTTTACATGGGGTGTACTTACTTTTTCACGTGACTGTGTATCTATATGTATGTATATATATATATATATATATATATATATATATATATATATATATATATATATGTATGTATGTATGTATGTATGTATGTGTGTGTGTGTGTGTGTGTGTGTGTGTGTGTGTGTGTGTGTGTGTGTATGTATGTATGTATGTATGTATGTATGTATGTATGTGTATATATATATATATATATATATATATATATATACATATATATATATATATATATATATATATATATATATATATATATATATATATATATATATATATATATATATATATATACTGTATATTCCATGTTGGAAGATATGTGTAGAATCAAATTCATTCACCTGACAATGCAAAAGAGGTTTATGTTTCCGTTGTAGGTAGAAAAGTCGATAAAGACAGCACGGGTGCCACGATCCACCCAAAGGTCTTCCTTCAGGCCTTTCAACATTATAGTAGTAGTCTTCCGGTCTCGTGTGAGGTCCAGATAGTATCCAGCCCCACTGTAAGTGGCCAACAATCCCCAATGGTTTGATCCCCAAGCTCATCAGCCTTATAGTATTTCCACCTGTGGGATTCAGACAAATATATATTAGACAAATTCCTGCCCAAATTACTGCTGAGAAGGCAATGGCAAACCACGCAGTATACACCTTGCTCAAGAAGCTGCTTTGGTGGCACCAATGCTATGTGACTGGGTATGAGGATTATCAAGTGGGGGTGGGGGTGCATCTGTATCAGTATCAACCAGTGTTGTATTAATAGGATATATATATATATATATATATATATACTGTATATATATATATACTAGCAGAAGTACCCGGCATTGCCGGGCGGGGGAGGGGGAGGGGAGGGGAACGGGGGGGAGGGGAGAAGAGGGGGAGGGGGAGGGGAGAGGGGAGAAGAGGGGGAGGGGGAGGGGAGAGGGGAGAAGAGGGGGAGGGGGAGGGGGAGAGGGGAGAAGAGGGGGAGGGGGAGGGGAGAGGGGAGAAGAGGGGGGAGGGGAGAGGGGAGAAGAGGGGGAGGGGGAGGGGGAGAGGGGGAGAAGAGGGGGGGAGGGAGAGGGGTAGAGGGGAAAAGAGGGGGGGGATGGGGAAGGGGGGAGGAAGGTGGGAGGGAGGAGGGAGCAGAGGGGAATGGAGGGGAGGAGAGGGGAGAGGGGAGAAGAGGGGGGAGGGGGAGGGGAAGGGGGAGGGGAGGGGGAGGTGGGAGGAGAGGGGAGAGGGGAGAAGAGGGGGGAGGGGGAGGGGAAGGGGGAGGGGAGGGGGGGAGGGGAGGGAGGGGGAGGGGAGGGAGAGGGGAGGGGGAGGGAGAGGGGAGGGGGGAGGGGGGAGGGGGGAGGGGGGAGGGGGGAGGGGGAAGGGGGAGGGGAAGGGGAGGGGGAGGGGGAAGGGGGAGGGGGATGGGGAGGGGGAGGGGGACGGGGAGGGGGGAGGGGGAGGGGGACGGGGAGGGGGAAGGGGGAGGGGGATGGGGAGGGGGAGGGGGATGGGGAGGGGGAGGGATGGGAGGGGGAGAGGAGTGGGGGGGAGGGAGGAGGGGGAGGGGGAGGGGGAGTGGGGAGAGGAGTGGGGGGGAGGGAGGAGGGGGAGGGGGAGGGGGAGGGGAGAAGAGGGGGAGGGGGAGAGGGGAGAAGAGGGGGGAGGGAGAGGGGTAGAGGGGAAAAGAGGGGGGATGGGGAGGGGGAGGGGGGAGGAAGGTGGGAGGGGGGATGGGGAGGGGGAGGGGGGAGGAAGGTGGGAGGGGGGAGGGGATAAGAGGGGAATGGAGGGGAGGAGAGGGGAGAGGGGAGAAGAGGGGGGAGGGAGAGGGGAGAAGAGGGGGGAGGGGGAGGGGAGAGGGGAGAAGAGGGGGGAGGGGGAGGGGGAGGGGAAGGGGGAGGGGAGGGGGAGGGGGGAGGAGAGGGGAG
The DNA here is from genome assembly GCF_964187855.1 of Myxine glutinosa. Taxonomy (NCBI): domain Eukaryota; kingdom Metazoa; phylum Chordata; class Myxini; order Myxiniformes; family Myxinidae; genus Myxine; species Myxine glutinosa. The sequence goes on along the minus strand of NC_136268.1, from coordinate 61,143,456 downwards.
ATGGGAGAAGAGGGGAGATGGGAGAAGAGGGGGGAGGGGAGAAGAGGGGGGAGGGGAAGGGGGAGGGGGGGAGGGGGGAGGGGAGGGGAGGGGGGAGGGAGGAGGGGGAGGGGAACGGGGGGGAGGGGAGAAGAGGGGGAGGGGGAGGGGAGAGGGGAGAAGAGGGGGAGGGGAAGGGGGAGGGGAGAGGGGAGAAGAGGGGGAGGGGGAGGGGGAGAAGAGGGGGGAGGGAGAGGGGTAGAGGGGAAAAGAGGGGGGATGGGGAGGGGGAGGGGGGAGAAGAGGGGGGAGGGAGAGGAGTAGAGGGGGGGATGGGGAGGGGGAGGGGGGAGAAGAGGGGGGAGGGGGAGGGGAAGGGGGAGGGGAGGGGAGGGGAGGGGGAGGGGAGGGGAGGGGAGGGGAGGGGGAGGGGGAAGGGGGAGGGGGAAGGGGGAGGGGGAGGGGAAGGGGGGAGGGGGACGGGGAGGGGGAGGGATGGGAGGGGGAGAGGAGTGGGGGGGAGGGAGGAGGGGGAGGGGGAGGGGAACGGGGGGGAGGGGAGAAGAGGGGGAGGGGGAGGGGAGAAGAGGGGGAGGGGGAGGGGAGAGGGGAGAAGAGGGGGAGGGGGGAGGGGGAGGAGGGGAGAAGAGGGGGGAGGGAGAGGGGTAGAGGGGAAAGAGGGGGGGATGGGGAGGGGGAGGGGGGAGGAAGGTGGGAGGGGGGAGGGGAGCAGAGGGGGAATGGAGGGGAGGAGAGGTGAGAGGGGTGAAGAGGGGGAGGGGGAGGGGAAGGGGGAGGGGAGGGGGAGGGGAGGGGGGAGGGGAGGGGGAGGGGAGGGGAGGGGGAGGGGAGGGGTAGGGTGAGGGGGAGGGGGGGGGAGGGGAGGGGGTTGGGGGAGGGGGAGGGGGTGGGGGGAAGGGGGAGGGGAGGGGGAGGGGGGGGGGATGGGAGGGGGAGAGGAGTGAGGGGAGGGAGGAGGGGGAGGGGATGGGGGAGGGGGAGGGGGTGGGGAAGGGGTAGGGCAGAAAGGAAGGTGTAGGGGGGAAAGGGAGGAGCATGGGGGAAAGGGAGGAGCATGGGGGAAAGGGAGGGGGAGGGGAGGGGGATGGGGAAGGGGTAGGGTGGAAAGGAAGGGGTAGGGGGGAAAGGGAGGTGGCATGGGGAAAGGGAGGAGCATGGGGGAAAGGGAGGGGGAGGGGAGGGGGCGGGGAGGGGGGGTGGGAAGGGGTAGGGCAGAAGGAAGGGGTAGGTGGGAAAGGGAGGAGCATGGGGGAAAGGGAGGGGGAGGGGGGAGGGGGCGGGGAAGGGGGTGGGGAAGGGGTAGGGCAGAAAGGAAGGGGTAGGTGGGAAAGGGAGGAGCATGGGGGAAAGGGAGGGGGGAGGGGAGGGGGGAGGGGGAGGGGGATTGGGAAGGGGTAGGGTGGAAAGGAAGGGGTAGGGGGAAAGGGAGGGGCATGGGGGAAAGGGAGGGGAGGGGAGGGGAAGAGAGGGGAGCGGAGGGGGAGGGGAGGGGAAAGGGGAGGGGGGAAGGGGAGAGGGTAGGGTGGAGGGGGAAGGGTAGGGGGAGGGGAGGGGGGAAAGGGAGGGGGAGCGGGAGGGAGGGGGAGGAGGGAAGGGGAGGGGAGGGATATAGATGGTTACTGGCAATTGATCACATCCACAAATGATGTAATCCACACAATTTATGTACTTTACATAACGTTAATAGGAATACATGGCCGTGTAGATGGGAAATACAGTTTGTTTGAAATAAATCACAAATATCAGATGAAAGTGAAAAAAAACCAAGGTGGTGTGAATGGCAATGTTCCTCGCTGAAATGTGAAAAAACTGAATTACGTGCGAATGCATAACTGTGAGATTATGGCGGGCAAAGTTGGAACATCACGTGATCGCTCTGAGCGAATCAGCATGCTGCTCTGCGACCAGCTGAGATTCCGTGTATAATGTCCCTCGCTGAAATGCGCTGAGGTAAATATGAATAAAAAATTCGATATATTTTCACTTTTACGTTTTGGCTAACTCGCTCGCGAACCTGACGAAGATCCTGAGCAAGGATCGCTACGTTATGCTAAAGCTACGCTACGTTCGCTACATTATGGCGAAAAATATGGATCTAAAGATGAAAGAAAAAAAAACCTATGTGGTGTGAATGGCAATGTTCCTCGCTGAAATGTGAAAAAACTGAATTACGTGCGAACGCATAACTGTAAGATTATGGCGGCAAAGTTGGAACATCACGTGATCGCTCTGAACGAATCAGCGCGCTGCTCTGCCATTCCGGTCATAATATTCCTCGCTGAAATGCGCCGAGGTAAAAATATGGTTAAAAAATATTATGAAATAAATTTTTAGGTCGACCATGTTCGTACCAGGCTCAATGGCCATGTTTGTGCCAAATATCAAGCTTGTGAGCCTCTCCGTTTAGGAGTCTATCGGTAACATTACACACACACACACAAACTGTGTTTTATATATATAGATATATCAATGGCCATGTTTGTGCCAAATATCAAGCTTGTGAGCCTCTCCGTTTAGGAGTCTATCGGTAACATTACACACACACACACAAACTGTGTTTTATATATATAGATATATCTATATATATAAAACACAGTTTGTGTGTGTGTGTGTAATGTTACCGGTAGAGTCCTAAACGGAGAGGCTCACGTACTTGATATTTGGCACAGACATGGCTATTGAGCCTGGGACGAACATGGCCGACCTAAAAATTGATTTCATAATATTTTTAAACCATATTTTTACCTCAGCGCATTTCAGCGAGGACTTTATGCACAGAATCTGACTGGTCGCAGAGCAGCGCGCTGATTCGCTCAGAGCGATCACGTGATGTTCCTTGCCGCCATTAACTCAGTTACGCGTTCGCACGTATTTCAGAGCAAAAGGCAATTGCCTTTTTTCACATTTCAGCGACGAACATTGCCATTCACACCACAGAGGTTTTTTTCCCTTTCATCTTTAGATCCATATTTTTTGCCATAACGTAGCGCATTATGGCTCTCTCGAGCTCGAGTTAGCCAATCACCTGGGAGCATGAGGCCACGTTGGCCACGCCCACGACAGGACGCAGAGTTGCAATCCATCGCTCAGAGCGATCACGTGATGTTCCTTGCCGCGCAATTGCGTTTTTTCACATTTGAGCGAGGAACATTGCCATTCACAGCACATAGGTTTTTTTTTCTTTCATCTTCAGATCTATATTTTTTGCCATAATGTAGCGCATTATGGCTCTCTCGAGCTCGAGTTAGCCAATCACCTGGGAGCATGAGGCCACGTTGGCCACGCCCACGACACGGCGCAGAGTTGCAATCGTGCGTTGGCGTCATTTCTTACCACGTGTAAACGTGGTATTTTGTCTACGAGTATTTTGAATTTGTTATTTTGAATTTGTCTACGAGTGAGTGACTGGAAGACTGACTGTGATAAAGGCAATGGCACCGAAGAAAAGAAATTTGTCACGTTCAACCTCCCGCGCAAGGAAATTCGCTGATCGGAGACTCCATGAAGCCGATGAAGGTACTTTTCACCATCGACAAGCCAATCAAGAACGTGTCTCTAGATTCAGACAGCGAGAGACAGAAGATGAGACAGAGGCACGTCTAAACGCCAATCAACAATGTCTGGTGAGGGCCAGACAGCGAGAGAAAGAAGATGAGACAGAGGTACGTCTAAACGCCAATCAACAACGTCTGGCGAGGGCCAGACAGCGAGAGACAGAAGATGAGACAGAGGCACGTCTAAACGTCAATCAACAACGTGTGGCGAGGGCCAGACAGCGAGAGACAGAAGATGAGACAGAGGCACGTCTAAACGCCAATCAACAACGTGTGGCGAGGGCCAGACAGCGAGAGACAGAAGATGAGACAGAGGCACGTCTGAATGCTAATCAACAAAGTGTAGCGAGGGCCAGACAGTGAGAGACAGAAGATGAGACGGAGGCACGTCTAAACGCCAATCAACAAAGTGTAGCGAGGGCCAGACAGCGAGAGACAGAAGATGAGACAGAGGCACGTCTAAACGCCAATCAACAAAGTGTAGCGAGGGCCAGACAGCGAGACAGAAGATGAGACGTAGGCACGTCTGAACACTAATCAACAACGTGTGGCGAGGGCCAGACAGCGAGAGACAGAAGATGAGACAGAGGCACGTCTAAACGCCAATCAACAACGTGTGGCGAGGGCCAGACAGCGAGGGACAGAAGATGAGACAGAGGCACGTCTGAATGCTAATCAACAAAGTGTAGCGAGGGCCAGACAGTGAGAGACAGAAGATGAGACGGAGGCACGTCTAAACGCCAATCAACAAAGTGTAGCGAGGGCCAGACAGCGAGAGACAGAAGATGAGACAGAGGCACGTCTAAACGCCAATCAACAAAGTGTAGCGAGGACCAGACAGCGAGAGACAGAAGATGAGACGTAGGCACGTCTGAACACTAATCAACAACGTGTGGCGAGGGCCAGACAGCGAGAGACAGAAGATGAGACAGAGGCACGTCTAAACGCTAATCAACAACGTGTGGCGAGGGCCAGACAACGAGAGACAGAAGATGAGACAGAGGCACGTCTGAACGCTAATCAACAACGTGTGGCGAGGGCCAGACAGCGAGAGACAGAAGATGAGACAGAGGCACGTCTGAATGCTAATCAACAAAGTGTAGCGAGGGCCAGACAGTGAGAGACAGAAGATGAGACGGAGGCACGTCTGAACACTAATCAACAACGTGTGGCGAGGGCCAGACAGCGAGAGATAGAAGATGAGACAGAGGCACGTCTGAATGCTAATCAACAAAGTGTAGCGAGGGCCAGACAGTGAGAGACAGAAGATGAGATGGAGGCACGTCTAAACGCCAATCAACAAAGTGTAGCGAGCGCCAGACAGCGAGAGACAGAAGATGAGACAGAGGCACGTCTAAACGCCAATCAACAACGTCTGGCGAGGGCCAGACAGCGAGAGACAGAAGATGAGACAGAGGCACGTCTAAACGCCAATCAACAACGTCTGGCGAGGGCCAGACAGCGAGAGACAGAAGATGAGACAGAGGCACGTCTAAACGCCAATCAACAACATCTGGCGAGGGCCAGACAGCGAGAGACAGAAGATGAGACAGAGGCACGTCTAAACGCCAATCAACAAAGTGTAGTGAGGGCCAGACAGCATGAGACAGAAGAACAGCGCCAAAAACGACTCAACAACTGGCAACCATCAGGCAGACGGCAGCCGGCCATTGCATGGGAGCAGGCTGCATTCAGTTACAATCCGAACACTGACTACTCCTCAAATGTTGATATTGGCTCCATGTCGTTCACCTGTCAGTTTTGCCATGCCTTGAAATGGAAGGGAGAAACACCAGGAATGTGTTGCAGGGGAGGCAATGTCCTTTGCCTTCTCTCCAATCTCCACCGGAACCTTTGAAAGAACTACTTCAATCAACTACGACTCAATCCAGACACTTCCTGAAGGAAATCCGTAATTACAACTCTTCGTTCCAAATGACTTCGTTTGGAGCAGATCGCGTCGTCACTGAGCAAGGATTCATGCCTACATTCAAGGTGCAAGGCCAGGTATACCACCTCATTGGCTCTATCCACCCTCAACCAGGTGAGCAACCGAAATTTTTACAAATCTATTTTATGGGTGACCACCGAGAAGAAGCTGCCCGACCCCCCTCCCCCTCCCCCTCCCCACTCCACCTCCCCCCCTCCACCTCCACCTCCCCCTCCCCCACCTCCCCCTCCCCCCCTCCACCCTCCCCCTCCCCCTCCCCCTCCCCCCCCTGCACCTCCCCCTCCCCCTCCCCTCCCATTCCCCCTCCCTCCCCTCCCCTTCCCCCTCCCTCCCCTCCCCTTCCCCCTCCATCCCCTCCCCTCCCCTTCCCCCTCCATCCCCTCCCCTCCCCTTCCCCCTCCCTCCCCTCCCACTCCCCCCTCCCTCCCCTCCCACTCCCCCCTCCCTCCTCCCCTCCCCCCTCCCACTCCCCCCCTCCCCCACCCCTCCCCCCTCCTGCCCTCCCCCCTCCCATCCTCCCCTTCCCACCCCTCTCCCCTCCCATCCCTCCCCCCTTCCCTCTCCTCCCCTCCCCCTCCCCTCCCCCTCCCCCTCCCACTTCTTCTCCCCTCCCCCTCCCCCCTCTTCTCCCCTCCCCCCTCATCTCCCCTCCCCCCCTCCTCCCCCCCCCCCCCCCCCCGTTCCCCTCCCCTGCCCGGCAATGCCGGGTACTTCTGCTAGTATATATATTGTTACAGACGCGGTTAAAGATGTTATTTTACCGAGCGGTTGGTATTACCGCGTCCGAACAGTTACTCCCCGATTAGAACCCGATTCCACCCGACGTTGACCAGATCGCACCGCAGATATTCAATCGGGAAACCTCTAAAGCGACCGAAAGAGAATGAAAAGAGAAGAAGACAGAGTACGGTGGAAGAACAGATTTATTATACACACACAAGCAATGGATGGAAGAAGCAGTCACACAGCGAATCGTTAACTTACACTATTCATTTTACTTAACCCCAAGACAACGAGTAGGACAGACGACGTTCACACTTACTCGGGGGATATTGCAGGCAGGTAGGGCTTGAGGTGGATTGCTGGAGAGGGAGGCAAGGTCGGAGGCAGCAGCTCTCAATTCCTCGCGGTTTTGGCGGGAAAACCCTCCGTCGCGTATCCGCTGCTGTAGACGTCACGCGCTGGCTCGGCACACCTGCTCCTCTCCTTCTGGTGGAGCCGTCTCCCTCCTTTCAGCGCGTCTCTCCAAAGCTGGTTCCCTTTCCGAGTACCTCTCCTCTTTGGCTTGGAGCGTTTCGCATCTCACCGCTCCTCTTGGTGTCGCCTCTTCGCTCATCTCCCAGGTCATCTGGTGAAGCAGTCCCTTACAGTCGCTTTTATCACCTCGGGCGGAATCAAGCCGCCGGCTGCGAGGGCACGCCTACCGGGTCGCTCACCGCGGTGCTGATTGGCCATGCGACCCTCTGGCTCACTCCTCCCCTCTATGACGAGGTGGAGACACGCCTTTCTTTTCTTCTCCGAGATTAGCACATGGGCAATGGCGGCTTGCGGGATTGAACACAACTCGCACCCTTTTGAAAGGAACTTTGGAGAGCGGAGATGTTTGGGGAAATTGCAAGGGCCTACGCTTATTTTGTTTGATACAATGCAAAGTCAATCTAGTGGGAAACACATATTTAGCCTACATGGAATAAGGAAATACACTATTTAAAAAGATATATCGTGACCTGCGTGTAAGTTTCATGGAATTAACTAGGAGGACGGCTGCGACCATTATTTACATTACGAGGGTGTTTACACATAACAAAACCATACTTTTTTACATTCGTTACACTTCCTCCAAAATTGTTACACTTCTTAAAAACCGTTACACTTCTCAAATTCGTTACCCACTTCTCAAAACCGTTACAATATATATATATATACAGTCGTGGGCAAAAAAATTTGGCACACCCTTGCACTTTTTTCAAATAATGCACTATTTCTTCAAGAAATTGTTGAAATGAAAAAATCTTTTGGTATCCACAAATGTATTTCTTTGGTTTGCAGTGGACCAAAACAAAAAAAGAGGTGAAAATATTATTAAATTTTAGCTTATTCCACACAGAAATCCTAAAATGGCCCGGACAATATTATTGGCACCTTTTAGAAGTTGTTAGAAATAATTACATTTAAAGCACGTGATTCTCCTTTACTTTGGAATTGAACTCACCTGTGGTGAGTTGCAGGTGCTTGCAATATAAAAATCACTCATTCAACCAGTTTGAAGAGAGAAAAGGAGTCATTCTGCTGTTTTGTGTCACTGTGTGTACCGCAATGAGCATGGAGAAAATAAAGAAAATCAGAGAATTGTCTGAGGAGGTCAGACACAAGATTGTAGCCTAGCATGGACAATCTCAAGGCTACAAGTCCATCTCCAGACACCTTGATGTTCCTGTGTCCACCTTACACAATGTTATCAGGAAGTTTATGGCACTGTAGCTGACCTTCCTGGACGTGGCCGCAAGAGAAAACTTGATCGAAGATTGCAGCGAAGGATTATTCGAATTTTGGAGAAAGCACCTCGATCAACTGCCAAACAGTTTCAAGCTTACCTTCAGACACAAGGTACGACAGTTTCAATTCGTATCATCCGTCGCCAACTCAATGGAAGTGGGTTCTATGCTAGGAGACCCAGGACTGAGAGAGAGACATAAGAAAGCCCAACTGGAGTTTGCCAAACACACCTGAACAAGCCAAAATCCTTCTGGGAGAATGTCCTGTGGACAGATGAGACCAAATTTGAGCTTTTTGGTGAAGCACACCATCTCTATGTTTACTTGAAACAAAATGAAGCCTTCAAAGAAAAGAACACCTTCCCTACAGTCAAACTTGGAGGAGGTTCAGTGATGTTTTAGGGCTGCTGTGCTGCCTCTGGCACTGGATGCCTTGAATGTGTGCATGGCATCATGAAATCAAGATATTACCAAGGCATTTTGGAGTGCAATGTTCAACCTCGTGTCAGAAAGCTGAGTCTCCGTCAAAGGTCATGGGTCTTACAGCAGGACAATGACCCCAAACACACTTCAAAAAGCACCCAGGAATGGTTCAAGACAAATTGCTGAAGTGGCCAGCAATGAGACCAGATCTAAATACCTTTGAACACCTGTGGGGAGATCTGAAAACAGCAGTTAGGAGAAGAAACCCTTCAAATCTGGGAGAAATGGAGCAGTTTGCACAAGAGGAGAGGGCCAAACTACCAGTAGAGAGGTGGAGGAAGCTTATTCATGGTTATAGGAAGCGCTTGACTGCAGTTATTTTGTCCAAAGGCTGTGTGTGCTACCAAATATTAAGTCTAGGGTGTCAATAATTGTCAATGCCATTTCTTTTTATTCTCTGATTTAAAGGGATATATTAAGTTCTGAATCAAAAACAAAGGTTCTGTAATATTAACAGTGAAATAAATAATTGTGGAAACCAAATACTTTTGTCAATTTCAACTTATTTTTCGAGAAAATTGTGAGTTATTTGAAAAAAGTGCAAGGGTGCTGATATTTTTGGCCATGACTGTATATATGTATTATGACAACGTGTCATGTACATTGAGTATCTATAAATAAGAATGTGTTATGGCCTCAAAAATCAATGTTAAAATTATTCAAATTTCAATGTACCTCTTCACATGTGGTGATCATCCTTTCCTTTCACCAATCCTTCAATTGTGTGAATGAGAATGATGAGCTCTCTACTCAAACTGCTTTCTTGTGCTTCTCCGAGTCCACATGAGATTGTAAATAAATAAATATCACCTTTATTTGCCACAGAGATGTACCTACCAGCTACATACCAATCATTCACCTTGCCATTGTTCTCAACCACCTCAAAAACACAGGGATTTTGTCTTTAGTTCTGCAGCAAATTTACACTTGTTTTGAGATTGAAAAGAAGAAAATCAAAATTAAATCAAACAAATGTATATGATATAACTGTACCCCACCTTTAGAGGCCATTTAAAGGTGGATATAACTGTACGGACTCGGAAAATACACTGAGTGAGCACGCCAATTAACTCTCTCACTGCAAGCCGTGAGGTTGGACAGGAAGTGAGCACGTGATGTTTGAACACATCCATTATGACATGATGGTGTAGTACAGACCTGTACCAAGCTGTCCTGGTAGAAACATTACATAACCACATTTTATCAACGTCAGAAAATGTACCAAATGGTTTAACCATTTAAATAAGGTAAAAAGTATCCCAAATCTTAAAATTTATCCGTTTGAAAATGCAAAATCAATAAAATGGCAAAACTGAAACATTTGTAGAAATTTTTAAAAATCCGACGGCGGAAATTTAAGGACCAGTAAGGAGGACATGTCTAGGGAAAACCGGACGGATGGTAGCCCCAGATTCATCACATGGTCACAGATTGCTTAACCTCAATATGGGGCTGTTCAAAAATTACCTAATGCTCGTTTTTTTGGTAATTTGCGTAATGTAAAGCTCGATTATGTCACGTAATGCTTGATTACCATGCGTTCTGATGTACCGTGCATTCTGTCGAGCTTGATTGAACCTTACTATTATTTGGCATATGATTAAAGTTTTCGGGGTCCCTCTTTGTGAATAACACTTGACCCAAACAAAGCCAAAGGAGATCTGATGCAACAAATATGGGCAGTGTATATTCAGCAGAGGCCTACAGGCCAACAGAAAACTAAGATGGCAGCCATATCATTTCGTCTTGGTGCTTTTTTGTGGGTGGAGTCAAGCGACAGATGTGGGTGTGGTCCAGCAGCTGTCCAACCAATGGGTGCACATTTCAAAAATCAACCCCAACAACAACAACACCACCAACAGCAACAGCAATGCAAAGCACTTGTAGACCTGCGACATTTCGCAGGTAAATACCTGCATTTAGCATTGTAACCTAAAAATAACGCAGAATAATAAACTTCAGAGGTCCAAAATAAGATTAAATTTAATTATCGGTGGACTCGATGATGTAATTTGTGAAGACTTTGAGCGTTTTCTCAAAAGGATTGAGCACCGACATATAGAGAGAAGAGGCCGAGGGGTGAAAGAGGAGATAGGGAAGTGAGGATTAAAAAGGGATTGGGGAAAGTTTCCTTTTGTATCCATCCTGTGCGCTGCATTCCTCCTCACCCCATTATTTGTCCGTCTCCCTCTATTCTGATCTTCAACTAAGCTGTTGGTGTACCCACCCCCTCTCTACTCTTCCTTTTGTCCTACTGTGCCCTGATCAGTTTCGTGTTCTAGATCTATCATGTGCCTTGACTCTGTATACAAAAAACTGTCATTGGTTGGCAACCATTGTACAGGATTTATGGATTAAAGTGTCTTTCTGTATTGAAGTTCCTTGGAAGGGAAGTCATCTCTTGTACATTGTGAACCATAATGTCTGTCCGTACATTCGTCTGTCTCCCGTTTACAGCGGCCACTTCCTGCGCTGCATTTGAAAAGCTCAACATTCTCTTTAGAAATGACAGGAAAACAACCATGAATATCTGAGGATGTAAGGTATAAGTATGTCGTGTGTGCGGTATATGTAGCTCAGAGCTTTGGCTCTGAGTGAAACGCAGAGTGCAACACAATTAAACTCTTCAAAGTCCATTAAATAATTTAAATTGAAAGATTAACTTAAACTTTTCCCATTGTGCTTACCTTTCCCAGTACTGGGTACAGGTAGTTCTGCTTGTAATATACAAGGCATAAAGAATTATGAGATTTGCAAAAGGAAATATAAAATCTTAAATTTCAAACGTGACACACCCAGAGGACTTACGCCGTGCCTACACCTGGTCCAAATGTCTGCTTGTCCTCCATGCTTGAGGTATACAATCCATAGCAGCTGTCAATCTCTTTGCGGAAGTCTTTGGGCACGGTACATGACCCATTTTTGATTTTCAACTGTCGAATGCGTGGCACACCCAACAGCAGGTTCTCATAGTAGATGAATGACCCATTGATATCAATAGGATCATCATTGTACCACTTGTCCCAGTACAGGCCATCCACAATTGGACCCTGCAGGACCTGTAAGATAAACCCCCTAAAAATTAGTTTACTTATGCATAAAAGGCTTCTCTATCTTTTGCCTTATTATTTTTACCTACTTTTGTATATAATGAAAATTTCTGTAGTTTTAAAATTATATATGCCAACTACATCACGTAATTCAAGACTTTTAGACACAATTTACCAACAGTGAAACGAATATTTTTTTTTTAATGCTTGGGCTGATGCTCATAATAGGGCTGACACACACACACATACTGACGAGACAAACACTTAAAGCCACTGAGCTTTGGGGAAGTGCTGTCACTTCTGTTAACTTCCCGGGATTCCCTGGGTACCAGCGACATCATAACAATGGCGCCGCTTTTCTCACCGTACTCAGCGGGGCATTTCGTCAAGAGGAAATGAATGATATTCATGATGATAAAAAAGCTAATACGTTCAATAAGAATATTAACGACAAAGTGTTCGTAGTTATACTCACTTGGTGAAAATGTTTTATTCCATACTTTTGTGAATTAAAATTTTTAATGAGAAGTAAAACTCATCCTGAGTATATGACCTCTAACCCTGTCATCCCTCTTCCATCTTGCTTTTTTCTTGCTCTTTTTTTGTTTTCCTCTCCTCATCTTTACTCATTCTCATGCGAACCTTTCATTCTCTTGTCTTGCCTTCCCTTTCTCCCGCAACCACTTGTGTTATTTCCTTGCAGGAGAAATAATGCAAGTGATTGCAGAAGGGGTTTTGGTGGTGAGATAAAAACCTGCTTGTGTTCAATAAGACTTGGTGGCTTAATGGTTAGATCATCTACTCTGAGTCTGGGAGGTTAGCACTTTGAACCCTGGCTGAGTCATATTCCAAATATTGAAAATCCCATGGTACATGCTGCTTTCTTCCTCGATACCCTGCATTAAAAAAGAATAGAGCAAAGACAAACAACGATAGGTTGGCAACCATTGTGCAGGCTTCAATGGCCTAATAGCCTACTCCTGCATTGAAGTTCCTTGTCAGAAAATTCATATTATTATTATTAATAATATTATTGTATTGCTCATCTATTCGTTCCTTCTGATCTCTTTTCTTTGATCTCACCCAGCACCCCATCCTTTCTTTTCTTTTGCCCCAACCCCCGACCCCCCCCCCCCCCCGGCCTGCACCCCCTTCTCCGGAAGCCAAAAAAAATATTCTGGTATTCAACAAAGCAAAAAGTACAAAGAGGATTTTTAGGGTTTCTTTTGCGTTTTTTTTATTTTTATTTAAGAAAAGTAAGAAATATGATATGCAGTGGCCTGTAAAAGTATTCACCCGCCACCAATAATGCCACATTTAGATGAATTACGAATTATGTAGAAACAATTTCTCCAAGTGATCTTTTTATTCGTAACTGAAGAGATCAAACTAAATACTGTCATAGTTCAAGGAGGTTACATGTCAGGAATACTGCAAAAAACATGTACAAATCAAAATTCACTGGTGGCAAAAGTATTCAGCTGCTTAGATCAGTACTTGATGGAAGCACCTTTTGCAGCAATGACCGTTATGAGTCTTTTTGAGTAGGTCTCTCCGACTCTACCAGCTTTGCACAGTGAGATGGTGAAATATTTTCCCATTCTTCATGTGAAAAATGCTCTAGTTGTGCTAAGTTTGATGGGGATTGGCAATGGACTGCAATCTCCAAGTCTCACCATAAATGTTAAATTGCGTTTGAGTTAGGACTTTGGCTGGGCCACTCAAAAACATGTATTTCCTTCTTATTCAGCCATTCCAGTGTGGCTTTAGCTTTGTGCTTCGGATCATTTCCTGCTAAAATGTGAACCTCCTACCCAGTTTCAGATTCATGGCCGATCCAAGCGGGTTTTCTTCAAGGATTCTCCTGTACGTTGCACTGTCCATTGTCCCTTCTTTCCTGCCAAGCCTGACAGTCCCTGCTGATGAAAAGCAGCCCCATACCATGATGCTGCCACCACCATGCTTGACAGTTGGGAGGGTGTTGACTAGGTGATGTGCAGTGTTATGCTTGCACCACATGTAACGCTTTGAATTTAGACCAAAAAGTTCAATTTTTGTCTTGTCTGACCACAAAACTTTTCTCCACATGCCTGCAGTGTCATTAAGATGCTTTTTCACAAACTCCATTTGAGGTTTTAGATGCATCTTTTTCAGTAATGGATTATTTGTTGCCATCTGACCATATAGGCTGGATTTGTGAAGGGAATGGGATATGTTTGATTAATGAACACTGAATCTTGTACACAGAGCCTTACGGATATATTGTTGGATTTAATTGTTGGATTTACAGTGACATCCTGAACCAGTTTCCTGCTTGCCCGGTTGCTGAGTTTGGATGGGCGACCTAATCTGGGTAGAGGCTGGGTGGTATGATACGTCTTCCATTTCTTAATGATGGATTTCACCGTACTCAAAGGGATAATGAATGACTTTGAAATCTTCTTATAACCCTCTCCTGAATGAGGCTTCTCCACCACTTTATGTCTGACTTGTTTGAAAAGCTCCTTGGTCTTCATGATTGCCTTGTTGTTTGACTAAGTGAGTTAAACCTTAAAACTCCTTAGATAAGTGGGGGAGATTATTTTTTAAGTTAAACCACTTATTACATACAGGTGAAACCTATTACATTTATTTTGTAACCTTTCAAACAAATAATTTCCTCCTGAAGTAATTGAGGGTTAATTAGGCAAAGGATTTGAATATGTATGCAACTGAGAATCACCTGATTTTCTCTGTTAATCTAACGTATTCACAATTTATCTGCATTTTTAACTTTATAACTTTGGAGTAGTTTGCGAGGACTCTATATATAAAGTTTGATTTGAAAGCATCATGAAATAAGCTCAGGTGGCATCAAAATGTGAAAATTTTCGAAGGGGATGAATACTTTTGCATGACACTGTAGAAAGAGCTTGAGGGTGGAAATGAAGGAGAGAAGGACGATTGAATGTGCAAGTTTGGACACATGAGGACACAGCCTAGCCAAACTAGACAAACACATACTCAGAATTGATACAATTAATAGGAGCAGTATTGATAAGGAATGACTGGAACAAATTGCCAATATGATTACCCAGTACAGGGAACAAACATAATAGTTAGTTAAAGGTTAAATAAGACAGATCCGGCAAGTTAATCCTATCATTTTGGAGAAGACCTTGGGAAGCTGACAAAAGCAACTGCACTCATGAAGGAAATGCGACCATAAGTCTTAAATTTTTTTGCAGTAATTTTTTTCCTTCACTTTGTATTTAAATGTACACACCAAGATAAAAGTTTATGCCAATTATAGTGCATGGAACAACCCTGACAAGACAGATGTACCTTCCAAAACTCTTGCATGTTGGTGATGGTGTTGAAGGTTGGACCTGAAGAAGGTGAGTGCAGGAACATGTCCATCATCACCTTTGTGTAGTAATATGTGTTTGTACTCATCATTCCAAAAGTCACTGCACAAAGGACAAAATAATACATTGTAGTTCAGATTACCGACATAACGTCATGCATAAAGGTTCAATTGACCGATGACCTATTACAATCATTGGTTGTTTTATCATATTGAAAATGTCACATCATTGATGGGGTTGGCAGGAAAACCGAGAGGTATGCGCACATGCCTCTAAATCGTCCAGCCTCGGTTGGAATCTCGTCCCAGCTATAAACCGTCACCCTGGTGTTTCACAAAAAGGGTGTGATGCATCAATGTGCGTTCCATCCCAGCGATGGACGTTAAACTGGCATTCTATCTAACAACAATCGTCAATGGACGTGAAAGAATCCCCTTCAAGAAGAGTACGTGAGCCTGATAAAATTTCAAATTTCTACTCCAACCCACCGCAGCCACGTGCTGCATATAAAAGAAGAAGAATACATCATGGATATTGATGTCGAAAGGTTAAAATGCCTAACACTATATAAATTCACTTCATCTATAGTAGGAAGCTGGTGGTAATGAAGTTTCTGTTGATAATGACAAAAATGATAATGAATCTACCAAGAGGATGACCATACAACTTTATCTCGACCATGAGCGGTTTGTTAACGTTTCCACTGGAAACGTTAACAAACCTATCATGGTCGAGATAAACTTCAGTGGCAAATAAATTAACAACATGCGTTAACAAAAATGTTATGTGACTACATCAACTTTGGACAAATGTAACTAAATTTTTCTCCAGACAAAATTTTAACATTTATACCTTGAAAATGAACAATTGCTGTAATTTCATGTTCTCTAATTCGATGTCATTTTGGGAAATTATTTACTTGACCCCTTGTATGTTGATGCTCTACAGCAGCTTTACTCGTTTTTATCCAATATACATTAATACAGGATCTCTTTGTTGAGCTGCGAGAAAATTGGTCAGGCATTCTGTCTGACATTGTAGTACAAGTACTGGAGAAAAAGATTGAAAGCCAAATGCAGATTAATTGGCTATTTTATTTTTCAAGTACAAATTTCCCATGCTGCACTGCATCAAGCCTCGTCTCCATATCACGGGATAAACAAGTATGGCCGACCAGCAACTGAACAACTGCAGTTGATTCAAACTCTTTAATGACGGTAAGTGCAAACTTCCAAAAGTTTTCATCTCAAATTTTACAATTCATAAGCATGCAGTACTGTGTATGATGTATGTACATGTAGTCACTAGCTTGTTTGATGAGTGGTGTCCCTGGCTGAGTACACGTGAGAGCTGTCTACAGCACCACTGTGTGTAGAAAACTCCATCCCAGGCCATATGTACTGGGCATGCTGACATGATCGAGAGGCATGGTGTGGGGAATATGGACCCTTTGGTAGTGTCTAATATGGACCCATGTCCATATTCCCCGCGGTCGATGTCCATATTCCCCACACAGGAAGCTAATAGAATAAGTCCACAAAACAGCATGTTCACTGTCAAAATTTGAATCAAATAAATTTTTCTGCACAGAAATATGTGACTAAGCAAACCGAGGCATGGTCCAAGTAGCCGTCAAGTATCGGCTGTTTGTTAACAGCCGATAACATGTACACTTGATTCTGTATAAAAATCCGACCGTGACTATGCACTGTCAGAGATTTAACTCGCCCCGAAAAAGCGAAATCATCACATCCTCTCCTTATAAAAGACGTTTGATCGTGGAACATCAAGAACAAGAGAGAAGGGCATTGAAGAAAGGGCCAACACGCGAGAAGCAGAATCCTATATCCCCAACTAATTTGAAAGCGAAAAAAGGCAACAGACCACGAACAAAGCGCGGTCCTCCAGTTCGAAAGCAGGTTACCAAGTCTGCTAAGCAACACAGAAAAGGACATGAAAACTGCATGAGTAATTTCCACTGCATATATTGCAATGAGTTATTTGTTGATCCACCTGAATTTTCTAGGATCCAATGTAGTGAATGCAAGCAATGGGCCCACGAAAACGAAACTGACTATGAGGGTATAGGTGCTTTCGTCTGTGACGAGTGTCGCTAAGGTTGTTGTTCACTGAAAAATCGGAAAGTAACAATTGTCCCAGGGAACATTTGTCGAAAAGAAACTGGACTTACACATTGAGGTAATATGGACCCGCGGGCCATATTACCCCAATGGTGGGGTCCATATTCCCCATGTTGTTTGTAATATGGACACTGATGGCATATTTTTATTTGTCCCCTCAACCATATGTCTTTGATTTTATTCAACCCAAACTGCATGGGGATGTAGTCTGTCTGGTTGTCTAAATAAACCATTATTTGGAAATATTCCTTATCTATTTGTATAGTCTTTTTTGGGACTTTGGCTTAGGGGGTCCATATTACCCCCACCTACCCTAAATATGAAAATGTACTCTTCAAAAGATCACCGGTCCAAAATAATCTTGCAATTATTTCTACAAGTTAGACTTAGAGGGAAAAAAAATTGTACGTACACTCACTCATCAGCCATTCACAATATTTAAATTAGAGAAGTAAATGACATATGTACCAAATTTTTGAAAGATTAATGCGACACCTGTGAAGGGAGATTCTCCATTACAATATCTGTGATAATGAAGGCATATATATATATATATATATATATATATATATATATATATATATATATATATATATATATATATATATATATATATATACATATATATATATATATATATATATATATATATATATATATATATATATACATATATATATATATATACATATATATATATATATATATATATATACAGTGAAACCTTGACTTACGAGTGCACCAACTTACGAGTTTTCCGAGATACGAGCCGTCGCTCGGGCGGTTTTTTGCTTTGAGATGCGAGCCGAGATCTGAGTTACGAGCTTACGCCACCCGCCACTTGGTGGCCCAACGAGCGTTCCGGTCACGTGGTTATCTTGCCGTGCAAGCATCTCTGCCGTATATCGCTGCTGCTTTGTTTTCGCATGTTGGTTATTTTGGAAAATTTCTTAGTTTTAACCATGGGTCCTAAGAAATTGAGTGCCAAGGGCAGTACTGAGAAGAAGAAGAGGATGATGTGCTTGGATATAAAACACGCAATCGTCGAAAAACATGAGCGAGGTGTGCGTGTTGTCGACTTGGCGAGGCAGTACGATCGTAGCAGTACGATCGAAACATTTTGAAAGGGAGGAAGAAACAAACCTCGTTGGACAGGTTTTTATTGAAACGCCCTGCAAGTGAAAGCGAGGAAAGTGTGGCGAAAAAGGCAAAAGTCATCTCCTCCACCTCCGCCAGCATCTTCGTCTGATCTTCAAGGTAAATACACTTAATAAAACCAGTTTATTTATTTACATTGTGGCGGACACGGAAGCTCACTGGCGTGGTGACATCATTCCGCGCACCAAGTGGGCGGCGGCCACGCCGAGGGGTAGGCGTAGCCTCAGGATATACACCGGGCGCGCAGCCCGGAGCGCGCCAGTGTTACAGTGAGCTCTTGAATAAAGACTCTTACAAATTACCGCGTTGTCCGCTTCCTCCTTGTTTACAAGCAGCGCGCGTAACGCCGCTTATTATGTACAGTATATATGAGGTCGTGCTTGTTTATACATTATTTGTTATTTATAAAGTACATTTTTCTTATTTAAAAACACGTAACAAAAAAAATTGGTGTGGTTTTTTGGGGGCTGGAACGGATTAATAGCATTTCAATGCATTTTAATGGGGAAATTTAATTTGAGAAACGAGCAAATTGAGTTACGAGCTCGGTCACAGAACGAATTAAACTCGTAAGTCAAGGTTTCACTGTGTATATATATATATATATATATATATATATATATATATATATATATATATATATATATGTGTGTGTGTGTGTGTGTATGTATTTATGTTTGTGTATGCGTATGCGTATGTGTGTGTCGTTGTGCCAAGACGTTTACTTATTATTACTTTTATTTCAGGTCCTGGACCAGGGAGGAGTGTAAATAATTAAAGTATTTAAGCACACCTGGATATGTGTTTGGATATAGTAGTTGAATGTAGACTGTTAAATGCGTGTGTCTGTAAATGGTGCTTTAAAATGTCGCTCTTCCGGGGATCCATCGGTAAATTGTACCAAAGGGAACTACACCTACTATGTGCACACATTGCTGCCGGACTCGGCGATTCGTCTGATAGGGAAAGGGGAGTAGTGCGACGGTTATGAAACCGACCCCTGGGGAACAAACATCCATGACACGTAGAACTCCCTACAGTCAGTTATACCGTTAGTATGTGTGCCCAGATAGACCCCACCCATTGTCTAGACTAGAGGGAAACAGGGCATACACGCTGTGTGGTTTTTAGATCGGTCTTTTTTTAAAATTCTATTAAACTTTCCAACTGTTCTTATTTTGAACTCCTTTCAATCCATTCTATTCATAACCATGGCTAATTTACCTAGATTGCCGTTCCACTTGTTACAGAATCCCATAATCCCATTCGGTTCCTTCTCTTCCCCAAATTGCCATCTAATCATTCATTCATCGAGTCCATATCGGGTACAAACCGGTTATTCTTTACAAATTCCATTTCTTTCTTTAGTAATTCTCTTCTATGGCATCACACACAACCACATTACAGGCAACAACCCTCGCCCTTACTTTTCAAAAGCACGAGGCAGGAAAGACCGCTGGCTGGGTGGGAAAACCCATTGGAGGAGGAATAGTGGGCTCAAAGGAAGAGTCAGACCTTGGAATGATTGATGTTGAAAGGGGTGTTGGCTGGTATGCCATGACGTCTACTACAAGAAAATCTAGCTCTTACAAACTTTGCTCCCTCAAGTGGCTTAAAAGACAAAATGCCAGAGCAATCTTCGCTGTTGAAACTAGCTGGGGATCTGAAGACAATCTGCCTGCCTGTTCATGCCACAAATAAGTCAACCACCATTGCCGATTGTGCTCGAGCCAGGACGAGCTGCCCTGGAGCCAGGATGAACTGCACTGGAGCCAAGATGAGCTGCGCTGGAGCCATGATGAACTGCGCTGGAGCAAGGATGAGCTGCGCCAGAGAGCGCTTGGTGGACAGCACAACGACAAGCAGCACAACGACAACGATATGGACACAGGCAGAGGCACGAGAGTAAGAGAGAGCCACGGGTTCCCTAGCACAGGAAGATAGCTCCACCACTGACGTATACTCTTTGTCACTTGCTGTCCTCTAAGAACCTCTAAGTTGTCCACCTAGACTCACAAGGAGCATCACAGTTGAAGGAGTTGTCAATGATTGGCCTCTTGATCCATCACCCATTTCAATGATGTCTACACTTGCACCTCATACATTTCCTCTAAGAACTGACATTGCACACGCTGCTATCACTTGCACTCACCATTCTGCTTTATTTACCATCCTCTTTTCCTTATTGCTTTTCTATTTCAGGACTGACCCATGTCCATCGATGCATCTGGGGTGGGTCAAAGGCCAAAAATACGCCTTTCCCGAACTCTTTATCCCCTTCACTTCCTCTCTACGTTACCCCGGAATGATTTTGATGACACAATGTCCTGTGGGTAGATAAGTAAGACTGTAGAAGGGGGTCCTATCTAACAACAGCAGTATGGTGTGGTGCAATAAACTCAAGTGCTATGGGTTAAGATCTGCTCTTCTATGCCTTCCTTGATTGTTATTGATATGCCTTCTCATTTGGTTTGGGGGTCAAATGGGTTAGGAATGACCGGGATGGAGGTGGAGAACTGAGCAACTCCTCATCCTTAAAATATAACATACAGTCTGCGCCTCAGATAGCCTCTCCTAATCAAACTCCTACTCCATGGCTTCTCGTGCGGACCCCTGCTTTTAACTAAATGCGGAGGTGTGAAAGGCAGGTGTCTGGCACCTTAAAACCAGGCTTGCTCCGGATAGGTGGAACTCCTTAGCCTTGGCCGGAAATCTGCCTAGGAGAAGGACAACTCTGATCCCAAACCCGGGTGGGTTGAGGTCGTTAACCCTGATCGGCAGTCTACCAAAAGTAGGGGTAGAGGCACTGTTGTCTAGAAACAAACGAGTTAACCCCTCCCAGTCCTTTTTGTTCTGTGAAGAGACAACTTTCTACATTTGTCTTGTTTCAGTGCAAGGGGCTGGTTGTTCTGCTTTTTTCTTTCCTTTGCGTAGCCCCCACCTCGAGTGGCCTTGTAGGCTTTGTGGCGGGCAAAATCCCACAAAAAAATGCCTGTACATACATGCTTCATGATTGAATAATGTGCTTTGTGAATACGTGCCTCTTCTCTTTTGGTAAATGATTTTCCACCCTGCCTGTTTCGTCTCATTTCATCCATTGGCTCGATTTAGTGTGCGAAATAGATAGTCGGATACCCAAGATACCCAAGACCGGCTGTTATTTACAACTGTTTTGTGATTTTTTTTGTGGGATATTGGCTTTGATTTGCAGCTGTATGTGAAATTTCAGCTTTCTACCCTATCTACCCTATAAGGTATGAAGCATTTATATCAGTGAGTAGGTCAGTGAATGAGTGAGTGAGTGAGTCAGTGGTTAGAAAGAGCTTCATATATTAGATACATGATCCAAAATGGCAAAGTAGGAATAGAGGCTACAAACATAAACACAAAGTTGGAAAGGCATTGTGGCTTAATGTCATGTGTGTACGTACTCCCAAAGCAGTATGGTGTTGTGCCCATATTTTTGTCACACGACCTTTATAGTGGTAATTGCTTACACCATTCATACATAATAATGAATAAAGACAATGCTTGTCTCCCTTTGGGAACAACAATGTTCAATCAGTGATTGCTGCTCAAATGGTCAGCTGTTCCAATGAGATAGGGACTAAGCTGAACCTATCTAAACAAGAAACATATGCTGTACTTGTGAGATAGAAACATATGAGTATCAAGATTGTAACGTTTAAAAAAAAAGGTGAACTGTGCATTTATGATTTGGAACATCGTGAATGATACATCTTGGTCTTAGCTGATGTTGATTAAACAAAAGCAGTTGTTCTGTTTTGTTTAGCGTAAACATCAGCCATGAGGTCAAATGTATCGCTAAAATACAATTGATAAACACGCAATTTACTCAAAATGTGGTTCTGTGGGGGATACACATGGTCAGGTATACTGTAGGCGTACAGGAATATCTCATAATTGTGTATCACATGTCTTTCTCCTGTTCAGTGTGTATTTTTAGAAGAATTTAAATGGACTTTAACAGAGTATCAGTGCTGAAATCAAACCAGGAACACATCGTTTCCCCAAAAAATAAAAAGTGAGTCATGGATATTTGATAATCACATCGATTTTAGAAAGTGGAGACAATTTGAAGCAGCAGATATGATCTGAATCTGATCACCCAAGTTAAAGGTGAACGAATTACTTATGGATCCTCCTGGACCAGCTGTGGATGGTTGCAGACCAAAAATGACCCTGTATTAGTGAGGAAGTGAAACTTCAGCTCAACATGCAAGCATATTTGAACATGACCATCCTGCTAACTTTATTTTCTGAAAGAAAACCTAATTTCCTCAAGCAGGTAAAAACATAATGGATAGCTGACCAAAAATCCTCGACAAAAACGGTGTGCCACACGATGGATCTAACTGCTTAACAGGATCTAAGGCTCATAGTGGTGTTGCCACATACACACATGGACATACAGATGAATGCATGAGACAACACAAGACTGCTCGACGAGACAAATACAGCCACTGAGTATGGGGGAATGCGTCATTTCTCGGGTCTTTCTCACCGCACTCAGGTGAGCATTTCCTAAGGAGGAACCTCCTCATCCCCAAGCATGCCAACCTATGGGGATTGTCCGTGCACTTATCCTTTTAAATGCTGAGCATCATGCGAGGAAGCAGCACGTACATTTTGAAAACCATTGACATGACTCGGCCGGGGTTTGAACGGAGCAGACTCTAACAACTAGAACGGCACTCCATAGGGAGCACACCTCCACCTGGCTGAACAGTTTACGTTTTATATCACATTGATAGGCCGGATCTGGATTCGTACCTCAACCAAAATCTAATCGGCATTGTCCTTGTTAGTAAGGGAAACATATGAAAATCTGTTAACTAAATTGTTACCAAAAAATTTCTTCACCAATATGTTTGTAAAGGTGTGTAATAACATGTGTTAAAATGTTGAAGGTCAACTCCCGTGGGAAACCCAGAAAAAAAAGCTGTTGAATTCGGGTACCGAAAAATTATTTTCGAGAATTTTTATTTTTTTAAATCGGCCCTTAAGTAACTTATGAGGGGTCAAATAAGGGTTTTTCATGATTCTGAGTTGATTGTTAACATTTATATTTCACCACAGACACTCCTTTGTGGAAAAATAATTTCTAAATATATCTCATTTTCTACTTTGCAGGACATGGAGTCTAGCAATATGGATGAAGACGTTACTCCACCTGTGCTCAATTGCTTCATCTGTGCACGCTCGGATACACCAGCTGAAAGGCTCATACAGGCAACTCCAAAGGGATACTCAACTTTATTGAAACAAGCAGAAACTGTCGAAAATGTTACTGTTGTGGAACGTATGAAGGAGGCTCAAAAGGAAGGAAAACTGAGGTACCACCAGAAGTGTAAAAATGATCTGTACAACAACTTTGTTGCAACCACCAAGAAGTCAGCTCAAGCATCAAAGGCAGAGAAAGAGTCATCAAAGTTGAAGAGAAGACGCACTACTTGTGAGTTCAGTTCATCAACTGGCTGCAGTTCTAGAAGATCACAGTCAGTTGACCTCCTGTATAAGGATGTATGCATTCTTTGCAACCAACCAGCCCAGCTCTACAAAAATAATCCAGCACAAGCTAGAAAGAAATACAGAGTGCCAGATAATTTGACTGCAGATACACTGAAGGCAAGCTTGCTGAAGACAGCACGGAGTCGCGGGGATGACTGGGGCACTGAAGTCACTGGACGCCTGGAAGGGATCAACGACTTGGTAGCAGAAGAAACACTGTACCATTTGCGATGCAAACTTATGTTTGCGAGAGGTGACAGTTTGTCCAAGACTGATGAGGAAGGAAAAAGGAAGAGAGGACAGAGGAGTATTGATGAGGAGCGAGAGGCAGTTTTTATTGAATTCTGCGAATGGTTAGACTCAGAATTAGAGCATGGGGTAATGAACATGGACCAAGTCCATGAAAAGCTGCAGGAGTTTGATCAGTCACCAGAGAAGAGCCTTTCTTATTCAAAGCATTGGCTAAAGATAAAACTTCTAGAGAAATACGAAGACACCTTGTATTTCACAACACAGGAAAGAAGGGCAGATGTACTCTGTCTCAAAGATGGCACCGACAATATTCTGCGAGCGCATCATGCTAATCTTGACCATGGAGATGAGAAGACTCAGATCATAAAGACGGCACTCAAGTTCATATCCAATGATATTGCCTTGATTGATTTAGGTCCAAAGTCATACCCCACCACACACAGTATGACTGACATCGATAGTCAGCTGACACTTGTTCCTGCAAGCCTTCAGATGTTCTTGAGACCGATTGTCAAGACAGACGAAAGAGTTTCTGTTTGGGGGCAGAATTTTATTAAGGCCTGTCGACCTCGGTCTGGAGTATTGCCACACCAAATGGGGCTTGCCATACAACTTGATCATAGATTTGGGTCAAAATGGATGCTCAACAAGTTCCACCGGCTGGGATACACTGAGTCGTACACGGAGACACAAAACTACAAATACTGCTTCCTTAATAGTAGGAGTGGAGATGATGTTCCAGATACTTCTGGCACTCTTGACACCATTGTGGAGGAAACCGATGAACAGATCAATGATGAGGTTGCGGTTGATGCTGCGCTTGAGGATCAATCAGTGATGACAGCCAAAGTGCCAGATGCCTGTATGAGCCTTTCAGCTGGTGTATCCGAGCGTGCACAGATGAAGCAATTGAGCACAGGTGGAGTAACGTCTTCATCCATATTGCTAGACTCCATGTCCTGCAAAGTAGAAAATTAGATATATTTAGAAATTATTTTTCCACAAAGGAGTGTCTGTGGTGAAATATAAATGTTAACAATCAACTCAGAATCATGAAAAACCCTTATTTGACCCCTCATAAGTTACTTAAGGGCCGATGAAAAAAAAAAAAAATTCTCGAAAATAATTTTTCGGTACCCGAATTCAACAGCTTTTTTTCTGGGTTTCCCGCGGGAGTTGAACTTCAACATTTTAACACATGTTATTACACACCTTTACAAACATATTGGTGAAGAAATTTTTTGGTAACAATTTAGTTAACAGATTTGTGAAATATCTCATAAAATGCCCTTACTATGTCACCTAACCAACTCATCCAATCCATCAAGTTTCGTCAGAAACCGTCGCCAACATTTTGAGATATTTGAGATATCAATCAATGGTGAAGAATCACTTCAAAAAAATTATTCTATCCGGAATCTGGATCTTCACCAAAATGAAATAGATTCTTCCTCATCACACAAGCAACCTGTCCACGAAGTTTTGATTGAATCTGTCCGTAGCTTTTTGAGATCTCCTGCTATATATCCCTTTTAGGTCCTATCTCTCAGTGATGAAGAACGACTTTAAAAATTCTAGATGATCCGGATCGGAAACTGGATCTTTACCAAAATGGAATAGATTCTTCCTCGTCACACAAACAACCTGTCAACGAAGTTTCGATTGAATCTGTCCATAGCTTTTTTGAGATCTCCTGCTATATATCGGTTTTAGGTCCGATCTCTCAGTGATGAAGAATGACTTTAAAAATTCTAGATTATCCGGATCGGAATCTGGATCTTTACCAAAATGGAATAGTTTCGTCCTCATCACACAAGCAACCTGTCCACGAAGTTTTGATTGAATCTGTCCGTAGCTTTTTGAGATATCCTGCTATATATCGGTTTTAGGTCCGATCTCTCAGTGATGAAGAATGACTTTAAAAATTCTAGATTATCCGGATCGGAATCTGGATCTTTACCAAAATGGAATAGTTTCGTCCTCATCACACAAACAACCTGTCAACGAAGTTTCGATTGAATCTGTCCATAGCTTTTTGAGATATCCTGCTACATATCGGTCTTAGTCCTATCTCTCAGTAATGAAGAATGACTTTAAAAATTCTAGATTATCCGGATCGGAATCTGGATCTTTACCAAAATGGAATAGTTTCGTCCTCATCACACAAGCAACCTGTCAACGAAGTTTCGATTGAATCTGTCCATGGCTTTTTGAGATCTCCTGCTATATATCGGTTTTAGGTCCTATCTCTCAGTGATGAAGAATGACTTTAAAAATTCTAGATTATCCGGATCGGAATCTGGATCTTCACCAAAATGGAATAGATTCGTCCTCGTCACACAAGCAACCTGTCAACGAAGTTTCGATTGAATCTGTCCATAGCTTTTTGAGATCTCGTTTTATATATCAGTTTTGGCCCGATCTCTCAATGGTGAAGAATGACTTAAAAAATTCTCAGATCTGATTCCGGTTCCAGATTTTCACCACAATCAAATCAATTTGTCATTTTCACGCATCCAACCTGCACCACCCAAATAAAGGTGCAGAATGCGTCAGCAGGCCGTACATTGCATGTTCAGAACAAGATCGCCCGTACCACGGGTGCTCTGCTAGTACAAATAATACATGTTTTAACTAAGCTACAAATGAAGGTTAAAGCACATGTCCCACAAGTTAAAAAAATTTTGAGCAGTCTACATGACTAATCAATTTATTTTTGCCTAATCACATGAGAACTTGAAGTTATACAGCGTGAAACACATTTTGTATTTGAAAAAGAGATATTGTAGACTATGGGATACAACAGGGTAACTCCATGGAAGTGTAGTTACCTCTCAACTGTATAGCCCTGGATTTTTTTTTCCCAGTGTAAATGCAATACAAGTAAAATTTCCATTCAGGGGCGTTGGTATCCGGTGCCAGAGCATCTTGGATTTCGTCATTCTCGATACGAGGAAGAGAATACCGATAGCTGTTCTGCAATTATATTAAATGTCATGCTATTATTCAAGAAGAGCACGTTGGTGAGTGTTGCTGACTTAATAAAATTCCTTCTCCAAGATAAAAATGGGACATGTAAGTTCATTCTAAAGTTGGATGCATGTAAGTTACATTAGATGAGGTAGGAGCCAAAAAATGCAAGTACCGCATGTAAACGATTGTGTACAAGTTGTTTAAATTAATGGCAAGGAGTCATACGTCATGGTACAAAGGTTGTGTATTTTTCGTTGAGCTGTTTCGCTTGGGGTTCGATTCTCGACCCGACTATAAACTATCGGATTGGTGCTTTTCAGGCGGGGTGATGCATCACAAAGTGTCGTCCCTTGGATGAGCGTTAAGCTGCGTATCCTGTCTGCTAGCATTGGTAGGTGCACGCCAAGTACCTCGTGGTGTTTTCATGAAGAGTAAGCGAGGTATCTCTGACAACGTGACAAAATTGCATATTCCTGCCACCTTCAGTCAAATGTTAGGCCTAGCCAGTCGGTCGTGAAAGACTTGGGCCAAAGTCTTGGGCCCGGCCGACCCCATAATAAAGTGTGAATAATTGTGACCGTTAAAGTAGTAAGAGTAGTAATACGAAAGAAATAGGAATAAACTAGAACGGCACACAGTAGAGAGTATACCTTCACCTGGTTGGCCATATCACTCAATGGTGAAGAATCACTTAAAAAATTATACTAGCTGGATCTGGATCCGGATCTTCACAAAAATCGAATCGAATCGTCCTTGTCACACACAACCGGTCCAACAAGTTTCGTCCAAATCCATCCATAACGTTTTGAGATATCCTTCCTTGGCACACCTGAGCTCCTCACCACATACAAGGCTTTCATCCGCAGCTCTATGGAATACTGCTCTCCCCTCTGGTCTGGTGCTCCTGCCTCACACCTAGCCCGTCTTCACGCTGTTGAAACCAAAGCGTTCAGAATCATTGGAATCTCCCGCGATGAAGCTAACTCCAAGGGCCTTTCACTCACTCACCGCAGGCAGGTTGGTGGTCTTTCCGTCTTCTACCGACTCCTCTCTGGCGTTGCCCCCCCAGCCCTCTCTGGGCTCTGTCCCCCAAATATTCCTACAGGTCGCACAAGATCTGCCTGCAACCCTCTTATGGTTAAACTGCCAAAATCAAGACTCTCTGCTCACCTTCACTCCTTCATTCCTCTTTTCTCCCGCCTCTGGAACAAACTCCCTCACTCTCTTCAATCCCACTCCACCCTCCAGGTCTTTAAAACAGCTGTTCACCACCATCTCTTATCCTCCCCCATCCAAAACCTTGATCTTTTCTACCCCCGCTAATTTCGGTCCCCTTGTGTTTTATACTTCTCCCATCCCACCCCCCCCCCCCCCACTTCCCACGCCTCCTGCCCCCAAGCCCTCTCCCTCCCACACTTCTCCCTGCTCTCAAATGTTGTGGTTGTGTGCTTCCCCTTCTCTCCCCATCTTGTCTTCCGCTCCTTCTTTTTGTATATTTTGTTTGTCTGGTTGATTTGTTTGTGAAATAAATGTTAGCTCTTTCACGAGCCTCGATTCAGTATACAAAACAAAAAAAAAATCCTGCAATGTATCGTTTCTGGCCCTATATCCCAATGGTGAAGAATCACTTTTAAAAAATTCTAGTAACCGGATCCGAATCCGGATCTTCACCAAAATCTAATCATTTCGTCCTTGTCACATCCGCTACATCTCTGCCAAATTTCGTCCGAATCCGTGCACAACCTTTTTAGATATTGGTTCACAGACAAACGGACAAACAAACGGACAAAGAGACAGGGGTGAAAACATAACCTCCATCCACCTTTGGTGGCGGAGGTACCGTAAAATGGGGTGAATAGGGACAGCAAGGTGAATAGGGACACAAACTGAAAAAAGGTTCGGAAACTTTTTTCGCTGAAAATTGATAACCATACTGATTTGTTGATATTTGGGTTGAAAGTGTTCTCTTGTTTTTAAAAAAAGCAACTTATAGTCCCCATTAACCCCATATATGGGTTAGATAGGAATAAATAGGATTTTTATGGCTGTCCCTATTCCCCCCATTTTCACGGTAATGACCAAGGGAACAAATGCCAATTGCATAGTGACAGAAATAAGTGTCCAACGGCATCCTCCTGTGTCAAACTTTCCTTTTCGCCTTGCTAATCAAATCACACTGAAGTTGGACATGATTTTTAAGCAAGCTCTTCCTTACATTTAATCCAAGAATGTTGATCGTGCCCACAACCACAAAACAACTACAGCAACAGACATTTGAAAATACTGAAAGAGGCCATTCAATAGACAAAAGCACGCAATCTCAGGATAGCTTGCGGTGGTGTTATCACGTTCAAACAGTGGTGTGTCCTTAGAGATGCATTCAAAGACTTTAAAGAGTCCTTTCACTGTGACCCGAACACATTTCGGAATCAAAATGTAGAGTTTAAAAATAAAACCCTCCGAAGAGATATCTCTCCTCGTTGTTGCACGTTATGGATGCACAATTAAGAGTGTTCGCGTAATTGGAACCGCCAGTTATCTCCTTCCACAGCTGCGGACATTCAATCTGTCAAACATATATTTGTTACACCACCACAAAGCATGTTCTCGCGTGGTCTTACATGCCTCTTGTTTGCACTGGCAATGGGCTCCTTTCTCTTTAAACGCGTTCAGTTCTCGTACGCAAGCATTCCGCTGTGACGCAAACACGGACTGAAAGAGGCGACCCGGTTTTTGTTTGCTCCCTTGGTGCAATTTGTATTTCACAATTTCATTTATCATCCTTCTGAGGATAGATTGCTGTTGAAGGAACGATAACAAAATATTGATATCATAATATTGCAAATGTCTTTTCAAGCTTCTTTTTCTTTCTTTACATCTAATGAATCGGGCAATATTTACCTCCACCACTGAAGGATTCTGACGAAGGTTGGTGGAGAGGTTGGGTGTGTTACCTGGACGAATCTATTCCATTTTTGTGAAGATCCATATTCCGATCCAGATAATCTAGAATTTTTTAAGTCATTCTTCATCACTGTGAGATAGGACTAAAACCGATATATAGCAGGAGATCTCAAAAAACTATTGACAGATTCAATCGAAACTTCGTTGACAGGTTGCTTGTGTGATGAGGACAAATCTATTCCATTTTGGTGAAGATCCACATTCCGATCCGGATAATCTATAATTTTAAAAGTCATTCTTCATCACTGAGAGATAGGACCGAAAACCGATATAAAGCAGGAGATCTCAAAAAAGCTATGGACAGATTCAATCGAAACTTCGTGGACAGGTTGCTTGTGTGATGAGGACGAATCTTTTCCATTATGGTGAAGATCCAGATTCCGATCCAGATAATCTAGAATTTTAAAGTCATTCTTCATCACTGAGAGAAAGGACCTAAAACCGATATATAGCAGGAGATCTCAAAAAGCTATGGACAGATTCAATCGAAACTTCGTGGACAGGTTGCTTGTGTGACGAGGACGAATCTTTTCCATTATGGTGAAGATCCAGATTCCGATCCGGATAATCTAGAATTTTTAAAGTCATTCTTCATCACTGAGAGATAGGACCTAAAACCGATATTTAGCAGGAGATCTCAAAAAGCTATGGACAGATTCAATCGAAACTTCGTGGACAGGTTGCTTGTATGATGAGGACGAATCTATTCCATTTTGGTGAAGTGCAGATTCCGATCCGGATAATCTATAATTTTTAAAGTCAATCTTTATTACTGAGAGATAGGACTAAAACCGATATATAGCAGGATGTCTCAAAAAGCTATGGACAGATTCAAACGAAACTTCGTGGACAGGTTGTTTGTGTGACGAGGAAGAATATATTCCATTTTGGTGAAGATCCAGATTCCGATCCGGATAATCTAGAATTTTTAAAGTCACACACCTGTCTCTATGAGGTCTCACAGCTGACAATGCATATCAGAACGAAAACCAAGCCATGAGGTCGAATATACAGTCACGTGATAAAGTAAGTACACCCCATGTAAAGTTTTGACTTTTTCAACATATTTCAACATTCAGCTATTTGATCTTCATTTCAACAATATTGATAGATAAAGGTGATATAATATAACAAATATCATGAAACATTTACATTTGTAATCCATTGTATAATTAGCCACGTCGCAGATGCTGCTCATAGAGTGCCCTCTGCTGTTGTTGTTCTTCTTCTTGTTCTTGTTCTTGCAGAGAAGACAAAACCTCAAAGCTCCACCCATTCTGGGAACCATAGCTTCACCCATTGTGGGAGAGGCTTCATATAAACAAATATCCACCATTTTATTAACTCGCATAGCTTTGAGGCCTGTTTTGTAGGCCCGTGGTGTCTTGCTCTCTCACACAGTTTTCTTTCAAATCAAATTAGATATATCATTTCATTTTTCACAGTCGCTAACATAGTTTTATACTCGGTTGAAAAAAAACGTGAAGAAAATCCGATGAAAGTTGCCCTTTATAGAACGAAATGAATTCTCAAAGGCCTGTAACTTCAAGTCCATTGAAATATATATATTTTAAATCGCGGCATGGTCAGTCATACACCGCCCGAAATAACAGACGGGAAAATGCCGAGATATATATATTTTGTTTAAATCGCGGCATGGTCAGTCATACACCGCCCGAAATAACAGACGGGAAAATGCCGAGATATATTAAAAATTCGTCCATTTGATGACAATCGTCATGATGAAATATTTAATTTATACGTCGTCACAATAATGTGGAGAGAGGAGCATAGCTTCGTTCACGTGTCGCCACATACGGGAAATTGCCGAGATATATTTTTTTTAAATTGCGGCATGGTCAGTCATACACCGCCTGAAATAACAGACGGAAAAATGCCGAGATATATTAAAAATTCGTCCATTTGATGACAATCGTCACGATGAAATATTTAATTTATACGTCGTCACAATAATGTGGAGAGAGGAGCATAGCTTCGTTCACGTGTCGCCACACACGGCAAATTGCCGAGATATATATATTTTAAATCGCGGCATGGTCAGTCATACACCGCCTGAAATAACAGACGGGAAAATGCCGAGATATATTAAAAATTCGTCGCCACACACGGGAAATTGCCGATATATATTTTCACTTTGCACAAAAATAACATCAAGTAATCGAATCAATAGGATTGTCCTGTGCCTATAACATCGACGTTATAGGCACAGCTGCATCTAGGCATTGTGTAACATCGACGCGGCTTTTGTTTTAATTAAAACTTTTTGTACTTGTTTAAATAAACATAAATGCAAATTTCGCATGTGGAAAAAGTAAGTACACCCCTAAATTTATCACTACTTCAAATACCTAAAATTAGAATCAGGTGCACCAGCTCAGGTGCAAATGATAAGAACATCGTTAGAGAGTATCTTGGAGGAACCTGTCTTATTTAAACCTCAGACATTTAGTTTGGTTTGCTCTTTTTTGTTGAAGTGTGCGGCATCACCATGCCTAGATCAAAAGACCTCTCTGAGGCCTTCAGAAAGAAGGTTATAGATGCCTACGAGTCTGGGAAGGGATTTAAAAAGATCTCCAAACAATTTGAAATCAATCATTCGACTGTCCGGAAGATCATCTACAAGTGGAGAAGATTCCAAACAACTGCCAACTTGTTCAGGCCAGGCCGCCCCAGCAAGTTCAGCCCGAGAGCAGACCGCAAGATGCTGAAACAAGTCTCTAAGAACCCCCAGAATGTCATCATGGGACCTACAGGTAGCTCTTGCCACTGTTGATGTCAAAGTGCACGAGTCTACCATTAGAAAGAGGCTGCACAAATTTGATCTGCATGGGAAGTGTGCCAGGAGGAAACCTTTGCTGTCCAGAAAGAACATCAGGGCAAGACAAAAGTTTGCCAATGAACACCTAGGCAAAGACCAGCACTTCTGGAACAATGTGCTCTGGACAGATGAGTCAAAGGTAGAGCTATTTGGCCACAGTACCAGAACACATGTTTGGCGAAAACGAAAGACAGCATTTGACCACAAGAACGTGATACCAACTGTAAAGCATGGTGGTGGAAATATTATGGTTTGGGGCAGCCTTGCTGCATCAGGGCCTGGGCAACTCACCATCATAGAATCCACTATGAATTCTTCATTGTACCAGAGGGTGCTTGTGGATAATGTGAGGCCATCTATCGGAAAGTTGAAGCTCAACCGAAGGTGGACCTTGCAACATGACAATGACCCTAAACATACCAGTAAATCCACCAAGGAATGGCTGAAAAGAAAGAAATGGATGGTTCTGGAATGAAAGAATTCTGCATGGAGGAGTGGGAAAATTTCTCCCAGTCGATGTCAGAGACTGGTAGACAGTTATAAGAAACGCCTTCTTGAGGTTGTTTCTGCCAAAGGGGGCAATACCACCTATAAGAGCTGAGGGTGTACTTACTTTTTCCACATGCGAAATTTGCATTTATGTTTATTTAAATTATACAATGGACTACAAAATGTAAATGTTTCATGATATTTGTTATATTATATCACCTTTATTTATCAATATTGTTGAAATGAAGATCAAATAGCTGTATGTTGAAATATGTTGAAAAAGTCAAAACTTTACCTGGGGTGTACTTACTTTTTCACGTGACTGTATATATATTGAGTTAATCTTCAATGCACTTCTGCATATACACACATACATACGCACACATATACTTACGCTCACATTCGGGGTCTGCTTAGCAGGCACGTAAGACATCGGCCATTGTGAAGCTCGCTGTGTTAAGTGTGGAAAAGTTCTGAGGAGATTGTGGCTGGCTCAATAGCGCAGTGGGCTGTTGATGCGTAATCAATGGAGATTCCTGGTTCGAGCACCGCATTGAGTCAGAATGTTTTCACACTTAGCCCCTCACAGGAATTTGATTCCTGTTTCTAAATATATATATATATATGGCGGATTTTCTGCTCTCATCTGCTCCATCATTTGAACACCTGGCTTTTAAACTCTCTGGTCACACACAGTTAGTCTTGGCTGTCGTCTACCGCCCTCCCAAACCACACCCATCATTCCTGTCTGACTTCTCCTACTTTCTGACCCAGCTATGTTCCCTCTCCCCCTCAATCCTCCTCCTTGGTGATTTCAATATCCACATGGACTCCACTGACTCCACAATAACCACTGACTTCACTGATTTATTCACCTGCTTTAACCTCACTCAACATGTCAACTTTCCTACCCATAACCGTGGTCACATTCTGGACCTTGTCTGCTCTACTGGATTCATTTTGCACCATCTCTCTGGCTCCGACCTCACCCTCTCTGACCACTTAGCCATCACTATGACCATCAACATCCCCACCCCAGCACCAAGGCATTATCGCCCTATCAACTTCCGTAAGCTAAACGCTCTTTCACCTACCTCATTCTCATCCACCCTCTCTGAAAAAATGTCCACTTCTCCCTTCGTTGACCTCCACACCCCTTCTGACCTCACTGACTACTACAACCACACTCTCTCCTCCTGCCTTGACCAGCTTGCGCTTATGAAAACCAAAACAGTTTCTTTCACCCATTCTGCTCCCTGGTTTACCCCTGAACTCCGCCTGATGAAAACTCGTGCTCGCCAACTTGAAAGACTCCGCAATAAAACAGGTCTCACAATTCACTCCCAAGCCTACAAGGACCACCTACAACACTACAAAGATGCCCTCTCCCGCGCCCGCTCCGCCTACTACTCTCAAATTATCCACTCTGGCTCCGGAAACCCAAAAGCACTCTTCTCTACAATAAACAAACTCCTCAGCCCCCTGAACACCACCACCCAGTCATTCACAGTAGACAACTGCATCTCCTTCCTTTCATTCTTCCAATGCAAAATTGACAACATCTACAACAGCTTGACCACCACCGCACCCGCTCCCCCTCAAACCACCTGCCCCCCCTTATCCTGCCAACCCCTGTCTCAATTCTCCCCAGTCTCCCCTACTGACCTCTCTGAACTCCTCATAGGAATGAAAACTGCCACCTGCACTCTTGACCCCATCCCCTCCAGCTTTGTCAAGGCCTCCCTTCCTGCTCTCTCTCCACTTATCACTGCAACAATAAACTCCTCCCTGTCTACAGGCATCGTCCCACCATCCCTCAAAATTGCTGCTGTTACCCCCATTCTGAAAAAACCTGGACTCAACCCTGACACCCTAAATAACTTCAGACCCATCTCCAACCTACCCTTTCTGTCAAAAGTTTTGGAACGCGCTGTAGCCACTCAACTCAAACATCACCTCTCTGCCAATAACCTGTATGAAACATTCCAATCCGGATTCCGCTCCAACCACAGTACTGAAACTGCTCTCCTCAAAATCACCAACGACCTTCTCCTCTCCTCTGATGCTGGCAACCTCAACATTCTCATCCTCCTCGACCTCAGCGCCGCCTTTGACACCATCAATCACACCATCCTCCTCACCCGACTTGAAACCACCTTTAACATTACCGGCACTGCCCTCTCTTGGATCAAATCATACCTCTCTGACAGACGCCAGTTCATCTCCATCAATAACTGCAAATCCCCCACTGCTCCACTCTCCCAAGGTGTCCCCCAAGGTTCAGTTCTTGGCCCCCTCCTCTTCATCCTGTACCTGTCCCCCCTTGGTCACTTAATCCGCCGTCATGGTCTCCAATTCCACTGCTTCGCCGATGACATCCAGCTTTTCATCTCCACCAAGTCCATCTCCACCGCCACCCACTCTATCCTGACAAACTGCATCACTGAAATAAAATCCTGGCTTCAAATCAACTTCCTCAAACTTAACTATGATAAATCTGAAATAATCATCATTGGCCCAAAAACGCTCACCAAATCCACCCATAACTTTGCCCTCAACATCGACGGTTTCCCAGTATCCACCTCCCCTCACATCCGGAATCTTGGCATCATCTTTGACCAAACCCTCTCCTTCGACAAATACACTAAACAGATCACAAAGATAGCCTTCTTTCACCTGAAAAACATCGCCCGTCTCCGCCCATCCCTCTCCTCCACGGCTGCAGAAACCCTCATCCACGCCTTCATCACCTCCCGTCTGGACTACTGCAACAGCCTCCTCTATGGTTCACCCTCAATAATCACCAATAAACTCCAAAACATTCAGAACTCCGCTGCCCGTCTACTCACCCATTCCCGGACCCGTGACCACATCACCCCCGTCCTTTACAAGCTTCACTGGCTCCCCATCCCCCAGAGAATCCAGTACAAAATCCTCCTCTTGACCTACAAAGCCCTCCATAACCTGGCCCCATCCTACCTGACTGACCTCCTCTCCAGACACACTCCCACCCGCAACCTCCGCTCTGCTGGTACCAACCTCCTGACCCCCCCCCCCCCCCCATCTGGACCAATTTCAGATCCTGGGGGGACAGGGCCTTCTCCATCGCTGCTCCCACCCTCTGGAACTCACTACCTCACACCATCAGAGACTCCTCCTCACTCACCACATTCAAAACATCACTCAAGACCCACCTGTTCAACACTGCATTTAACATTTAACCCACAGCATTTAACCCCTGACTATCTCTTCTCCTTCTCCTTCCTTTTGCTTTGATTATTTACCTGTTGATTTTTGTCCTTTTGCACTTGTTTTTTTGTACTCTGTCAAAGCATCTTTGGGCTTCTTGAAAAGCGCTATATAAAATAAATGTATTATTATTATTATTATTATATATATATATATATATATGTATA
Organism: Myxine glutinosa; assembly: GCF_964187855.1. Lineage (NCBI taxonomy): Eukaryota > Metazoa > Chordata > Myxini > Myxiniformes > Myxinidae > Myxine > Myxine glutinosa. The sequence goes on along the minus strand of NC_136268.1, from coordinate 61,106,812 downwards.
TATTGTTACGGTTCTGAGAGTGTAAATATAACATCATTAAAGGTTAAAGGTTTGCCCCCATAGTTAGTCGACACGCAACACGTAGGCCCCTTAGAACATTAGTTATGTCGTAGTATGTGTGAGGATAAGGCCATTTCCACTAGTGATACCTGCGTTGTGTAAAAGAAATAAGCGTAGGTCCCGTTCATTTTGCGGCCACCCTCAAATCTACCTCGTTGGGCAGCATCCATCTCGCGCCCCGATTCGGCTAATCCACCTCGTTTGCCAGCAGCGTTCGCTGCCCTGAGTTTCGCTCGAAACCAGCCAAATGCCACGAGGTAGGCCTGGAAAGGGGGAGGAGCGCGAGGACGAGGTGTGGCCGCATCAAGCAGCACGTCAGAAGGCGGTGACGGTAAGAGCCACCAACCAAACAGGGCTCGGTGGGCATGGCTTAAGAGGGCGTGCTAAGGGCGCATCCAGCAAGTGCTGGAAGGTTCGCTGAAAAAGCTATATAAGTGCACGCACAAAGCCCTTAAAAAGGACTGACGCAACAGCGCTCGTGAGAGGACTGACACAACAACGCTCATATGTCGAAGACTGACCTGGAGGACTGATGAGCGAGGGGCGTTGTGAGAGGCCTGCAAAGAATCGCGCTTCCTGAAGAGAACTTGCAGAGGATACGCGCACTGTAAAAGGACTTGGCCGATTTGCGCTCTGTGAGAGGACTCCTGCAGGAGAGGTGCTTTGCCAGTGAATTATATTGGGAGCGCATATAAAGCCCGGTTCATTTATTACGTATGCGACCGTGGTCGCAAGTAACCACCCAGCCAGCCCTACCTTTCGCCTCGCATTTAACCCCATAATTGTCCGATCCGCGCCAACGACACGCAGAGAGCTTCTGCTGCCCTGATCATCTGCTTCGCGGTACGAGTCGGGGACCGGAGCGGACTGCCTGGACATCATCCCTGGACCATCACCCTGACCATCTGCAATCCCCGTGTGAGTGTCTGAGTGTGAAACGGGCCCGTGTCCTGGGATAAGTTAAGACTGTAATAAGGCTGCACTGTGTGTTCTTCTTCTCCTTCCTGTACAAATTGTAAATAAACCAATCTGTTCTTCCTTGTTTCTTCCTAATTCGACCGTATCAGTGATTTCCTCCATTGGGTAAGCGTGGCACGATCAGAACCGCTCGGATCGGGTTTAGTCTTTGTTAACGGCTCGGATCACGGTTCGCTATCGCTCGGCGTTTCCACCGACAACCGTGATTCGGGCGGGGTTTATTTCCTTGCTTCCTGGGCGGCGTTGGTATTTAGGTATTAGTGATTAGTCCTATGACCCTACCTAACGCTGACCGGAAGTGACGGCATAGCCCCGGATCCCGTCGGCTAGTCAAAGACAAGGGGACTAACCCCCCCTTGGTAAGGCGAAAGGGGAAAGGCCGACAGGGAGATCCGCACCAATATATATATATATATATATATATATATATATATATATATACAGACGGCATTTAATATGGAATATTTTTTATGTGGGGGTGAACTTACTTTTCAAGATGACTTAGAACCAAAAGTTCATTGCAATTATGTTGAAATTATTCTAGATTGTTGTTAATGTGACCTTTAAAAGAAACAAAAACCACATTTGACATTTCGAAGCAAATAAATTGATCCTTGAAAGTGATGTAAACTGATATCGAACTCAATTCAAGGACAGTACTGTGTTAAACTTCTGTGCGTTTTCCAGAAGTATCTCTTTATTTTGCACATTAGCCAAAACATTTTTTAAACAAAAACAAAAGTTAAATTACGACTGGGATTACGAACAGTAAAATTACAGTTCAGTACTTCGTGTAACCACCACGAGCATTCAGGAGAGCACGTACACGTTGAGGCATGCTGTTCACGAGATTTGCCAAGGTTTGGACAGGAATCGCTTGCCATGCAGTTACAATAGCCTGCTGCAATTCACGCACAGAGGCAGGCTGCTGGTCCAAGTTGTCGATTTGATGCGTTAATTCTGCCCACAAGTTCTCTATCGGATTCATATCCGGGGACATGGCAGGCCACTCCATATGCTCTACACCACGGTCAGCAAGAAAGTGTTGGATCATGCGAGCAGGATGAGGCCGTGCATTGTCATCTTGGAAGACAAAGTTTCCTCGAAAGGCTGCACGAACAAATGGAAGCAATGTTTCTTCCAGAATGGCCCTGTGCTTGAACTGGTTCAGGTTTCCATTCAGAACAACCAGGTCAGTTTTGCCCCCTGCATGAAAAGCAGCCCAAACAGTCACCCCACCAACTCCAGCTTGGACTCTTGGCACTATACAATCTTCGTTGTAGGCTTCATGCACTTGTCTGCGCACTCGGATGCGGCCATCTTGACGATAGACCAGAAATCTAGACTCGTCACTGAAGATCACGTGATTCCAGTGTCCTGGCTGCCATTGACGGTGCTCTCTGGCCCACTGTAATCGGTGCTGGCGGTGTTGTCTGGTCAGACGTGGCTTTCTCAGGGGATACCTGGCACGATAGCCTGCTTGAACCAGTCGTTGGTTGATTAGCCTTCTGGATACAGGCACATTTGTCAGTTGCTGCCACTCAGCCCTAAGCCGATTAGCTGACTTGGTACGGCCGTTGCGGACTAACCGGTGCAGCTGGCGATCATCCCTCCTTGTGGTTCTGCGGGGACGTCCTGACCTCGGTATTGGAGTAGGGACACCCCTCTGAGCATTTCGTTTCAGGATATTTGACACCTGACCTTGAGTGATGCCATACTGCCAAGCAATAGCATGCTGTTTCATGCCGGAATTTCGTAAAGCCACCACTAAATGACAAACAGCATTGTCGAGTTGACGGACCACCTCCAGGGGAAGCGGCAATAACTTTTGTAGATGTGCAGCAGTTGTTTTCCACTAATACAGAACGCAACAACCCTTATATACCCGATTGTGAAGCCAATCGTCAAATGTACCTGTCCGTACATTTTGTCACGCCACCTGTGATATAATCCTGTTATTGACTTCTTGCTGCGACAGACAATCAGACATGGTTCTTTTAACAAAGAAATCACCGAAGCGTAAAAGAAACTCACCAGATTGATATACCGAGTTCAGAAAGTAAACCCAAGTCAAGACAAAAAAATATATTCCATATTAAATGCCGAGTCTGTATATACATATATATATATATATATATATATATATATATGTATATGTATGTATATATATATATATATATATATATATATATATTTATATATATATATATATATATATATATATATATATATATATATATATATATATATATATATATATATATATATATATACAGTGAAACCTTGACTTACGAGTGCACCAACTTACGAGTTTTCCGAGATACGAGCCGTCGCTCGGGCGGTTTTTTGCTTTGAGATGCGAGCCGAGATCTGAGTTACGAGCTTACGCCACCCGCCACCAGGTGGGTTCCGGTCACGTGGTTATCTTGCCGTGCAAGCATCTCTGCCATATATCGCTGCTGCTTTGTTTTCGCATTTTGGTTATTTTGGAAAATTTCTTAGTTTTAACCATGGGTCCTAAGAAATTGAGTGCCAAGGGCAGTACTGAGAAGAAGAAGAGGATGATGTGCTTGGATATAAAACACGCAATCGTCGAAAAACATGAGCGAGGTGTGCGTGTTGTCGACTTGGTGAGGCAGTACGATCGTAGTACTTCTACGATATGTACGATTTTGAAGCAGAAGGAGTCGATAAAGGCTATAACGCCAGCCAAGGGCGTTACGATTATTTCAAAGCTCCGGACCTCTATCCATGAAGAGATGGAGAAGTTGTTGTTTGTGTGGTTGACGGAGAAGCAGCTCGCAGGAGATACCGTGACCGAGAGCATCATCTGTGAGAAGGCCCGAGACATTTACGGGTATTTGGTGCAGCAGACGGCGGGAACATCAACGGACAAGGCATCGGAAGTCATTCAAAACCAGTCGGGGATGGTTTGATAATTTTAAGAAGAGGACCGGCATTCACTCCGTCGTCAGGCATGGTGAGGCAGCAAGCTCGGATGTGAAGGCAGCTGAAGATTTTATTATAACTTTTGCCGAACTGATAGAAGCCGAACGATACATCCCCCAGCAAATCTTCAACTGTGACGAGACAGGGCTCTTCTGGAAAAAGATGCCGAGGAGGACGTATATAACGGCAGAGGAGAAGAGCATGCCAGGCCACAACTTGTTCAGAGTGCCGGCGATAGCTCACCTTCTCTTTGTGGAAAACACGGTGAGATCCTTAACATCCAACAACTAATGGGACGCAAACGGGGCGCCCAGTTTAGCGGTACACACATTGATGGATCACCCTGCCTGTGAAACACCGACATGACAGGTTATAGCTGGGTGCGGATTCAAACCCAGGCTGGACAGTTTAGAGTCAAGTGTGCGTACCTCCAGTCCAGGCCATCCTGCCAACTTGTCTGCTGCATACAGGTGAAATATAAAGCGCGAGATATTTATATATATATATTTTAAAAAAAATTGGTGTGGTTTTTGGCGGGCTGGAACGGATTAATAGCATTTCAATGCATTTTAATGGGGAAATTTAATTTGAGAAACGAGCAAATTGAGTTAGGAGCTCGGTCACAGAACGAATTAAACTCGTAAGTCAAGGTTTCACTGTATATATATATATATATATATATATATATATATATATATATATATATATATATATATATATATATATATATATATACAGACTTGGCATTTAATATGGAATATTTTTTTGGGGGGGTGAACTTACTTTTCAAGATGTCTTAGAACCAAAAGTTCATTGGAATTATGTTGAAATTATTCTAGATTTTGTTAATGTGACCTTTAAAAGAAACAAAAACCACATTTGACATTTCAAAACAAATAAATTGATCCTTGAAAGTGATGTAAACTGATATCGAACTCAATTCATGAACAGTACTGTGTTAAACTTCTGTACGTTTTCCAGAAGTATCTCTTCATTTTGCACATTAGCCAATTTTTTTTTTAACAAAAACAAAAGTTAAATTACGACTGGGATTACGGACAGTAAAATTACAGTTCAGTACTTCGTGTAACCCCCACCAGCATTCAGGAGAGCACGTACATGTTGAGGCATGCTGTTCACGAGATTTGCCAAGGTTTGGACAGGAATCGCTTGCCATGCAGTGACAATAGCCTGCTGCAATTCACGCACATAGGTCGGCTGCTGGTCCAAGTGGTCGATTTGACGCGTTAATTCTGCCCACAAGTTCTCTATCGGATTCATATCCGGGGACATGGCAGGCCACTCCATATGCTCTACACCACGGTCAGCAAGAAAGTGTTGGATCATGCGAGCACGATGAGGCCGTGCATTGTCATCTTGGAAGACAAAGTTTCCTCGAAAGGCTGCACGAGCAAATGGAAGCAATGTTTCTTCCAGAATGGCCCTGTGCTTGAACTGGTTCAGGGTTCCATTCAGAACAACCAGGTCAGTTTTGCCCCCTGCATGAAAAGCAGCCCAATAGCTCACCCCACCACCTCCAGCTTGGACTCTTGGCACTATACAATCTTCGTTGTAGGCTTCATGCACTTGTCTGCGCACTCGGATGCGGCCATCTTGACGATAGACCAGAAATCTAGACTTGTCACTGAGGATCACGTGATTCCAGTGTCCTGGCTGCCATTGACGGTGCTCTCTGGCCCACTGCAATCGGCACTGGCGGTGTTGTCTGGTCAGGCGTGGCTTTCTCAGGGGACGCCTGGCACGATAGCCTGCTTGAACCAGTCGTTGGTTGACTAGCCTTCTGGATACAGGCACATTTGTCAGTTGCTGCCACTCAGCCCTAAGCCGATTATCTGACTTGGTACGGCCATTGCGGACTAACCGGTGCAGCTGGCGATCATCCCTCCTTGTGGTTCTGCGGGGATGTCCTGGCCTCGGTATTGGAGTAGGGACACCCCTCTGAGCATTTCGTTTCAGGATCTTTGACACCTGACCTTGAGTGATGCCATACTGCCGAGCAATAGCACGCTGTTTCATGCCGTAATTTCGTAAAGCCAACACTCCATGACAAACAGCATTGTCGAGTTGACGGACCATCTCCAGAGGAAGCGGCAATAACTTTTGGAGACGTGCAGCAGTTGTTTTCCACTAATACAGAACGTAGCAACCCTTGTATACCCGACTGTGAAGCGAATCATCAAATGCACCTGTCCGTACATTTTGCCACGCCACCTGTGATATAATCCTGTTGCTGACTTCTTGCTGCGACAGACAATCAGTGACATGGTTCTTTTAACAAATAAATCACAAAAGTGTAAAAGAAACTCACCAGATTGATATACTGAGTTAAGAAAGTAAACCCAAGTCAAGAAAAAAAAAATTCCATATTAAATGCCAAGTCTGTATATTGTTGTAGTTTTGGGAATAAAGGTTACCCCCCCTCTTAGTTAGTTGCACCACATGTAGCCTCGCTTAGTTTAGTTATTTCCTATTAAATGTAAGCATAGTCCTTTCCTGTGTTAGTATGTGTTGAGCAGGCCAGTAAGTCTAGGTGTTCTTTGAGCTGGAATACCATGTGCTCGGGCCTGGAACAAGTCTAGAAGGCCCAAGGGAGGAGCTGCAGGGGAGTGGCCGGTAAGCGGCAGGCAGCCAATGAATGATCAAGGGGAGTGGCTAACAACGGCAGCGAGGGGAGGGGCTTGGAACATTCGGGCAAGACTGGGGAGAGGCTATATAAAACCCTGCCCCGGGCCCACAGAGAGAGCGTTGTGAGTTGCTGGAGAGCGTTGTGAGTTGCTGGAGAGCGTTGTGAGAGAGTGGTTCATTGAGAGAGAGAGAGTCGCTGCGAGGAGATCAAGGCTGTGTGTGCATGAATTCTCCCTGCCCTGCGCCCTGCTGCCTGTGAATAACGCTGTGCAAGGACGATCCCTCCCGGGGCCACCTACTCCAACGACCTTCCTGCCCGGGCTCCCTGCACGTGCCGCGGCCCTCTCAAGGGGACACGCCAGCGAGCTGACCGGAGCGAACGGCGCCAAGGACGCGTTTGGAGCACGTCGTTTTCCTTCCTCCTTTTCCCCGCGTGAGTGAGTGGGCCCTTGTCTGGGAGAGTTAAGTTAAGACTGATTAAGTAAGTATCTGCTCTGTGTCTCTTTCCTTTGGCCATTGTAAATTGTATAATAAACCTGTGTTCTTCCTTCCATTTGGTCGTTCATGTCATTTTCCACCATTGGCTTCGCACTGTGCGAATAAGACTGCTCATTCGGGTTCAATAAGAATTAACGGCACGAGTCACGTGACACACAAACCGCTCGGCGTATCCGACTAGCCTGGCTTGTGCGAGGTCCAGCACCCGTCTTCGTGGCAGCGTGTGTACCGAAGGTACGTGGGGATTCGACCAGATACCCTTCCGCACGCTCGCGACGGGGGTGGCGGCTGGAATTGCTCTGCAATCCGCCCGAGTATAAAGTGAGTCGCGGCCTCATGGACTCGAAGGCCCGAGGGGGAAAATGGTTTAACCCCCCCTCTGTATGTCGACGGGCTCGAGATCTGCAATAAATTGGTGTCAGGAGTGGGACAATTGGACCTAGAGTGCGTTTAACGCACTCACAAATTTTTTTTTACGAGCGGACGAAATTTAGTCCTTAAAATCAAATTTAAATTCGTACAATGGCTGGCCAAGGCGACCTAATGCCGGTGGGAATAATGGAGGATGAGGAAGAACTAATGGCCCAGGACCAGCAGGAAGGGTTGGTAGAGGAGGAAATTGATGAGGGTGCGGCAGTTGGTAATGAAGATGGCGGCGCCTCGCATGTGGCGGCAGAGGCCGAGCCCGCGGTGCCAGGGTACATGCAATTATTTATGGCGCAAATGACGGCATACGTGAAAGAAATGGGGTACAAATCAACCCGGGATATGAAAGAAATGAAGGGTGAATTGAAGGAAAAAAATGGACACCCAGGGGGACAAATCCACCCGGGAAATGGAAAAAATGAGGGCAGCGTCAAAGAAGGACATTAAAAAAACGGGGGAGGACATTGGGCGCAAGCTGAGCGGGCAGGTCACGGTGGTACGCGATGGGGTGAAGCGATACGGAGAACGCATGGAGAGCGAGGTAAAGCGGAGCACAGCCAAATTGACTGGGGCTATGGGAGTGGCGACGTGGGGTGTAGAGGAGCCGCCGATCGTCGAGTTGGACGAGAACATTTTGGGGGCGCCGACGAAGGTTGAATTGGAAAAGGAAATTTTAGGGGCGCCGACGATCGTCGTGTTAGAAGAAAGAATTAGGGTTGAAAAGACGGGAGAGACAGAGAGTGAATCACAGGAGGTGGAAATGGAGCATGAACAAAGTCTGTGTTTGCACCGTGATGCCGTGCTTGCTAACACCATAAAAAGTTTGCAGGTGCTGGCGGAGAAGAAGGGGAAGGAGGGCCCCGAGGTGAGTGGCGCTAATAGCGGGAATGTGTTTGGCGCGAACGGGTGCTCGGCGAGCTTGGGAGAGAGGCGAGACCCGGGGGTTCGCGAGGGGGCCATTGTGCGGTATGAGAGGGAGTCCGTACCGGAGCGCGTGGTGAGAGTGTGTTACGGAGTATGAGAGAGATTGCGTACTGGAGTGCGAGGAGCGAGAGTGCGCACCAGAGTGTGCGGGAAACGAGTGCGCACCGGAGTGTGCGGGAAACGAGTGTGCACCGGAGTGTGCGGGAAACGAGTGTGCACCGGAGTGTGCGGGAAATGAGTGTGCACCGGAGTGTGTGGGAAACGAGTGTGCACCAGAGTGTGTGGGAAACGAGTGTGCACCGGAGTGTGCGGGAAACGAGTGTGCACTGGAGTGTGAGAGAGTGTGCACCAGAGTGCATGGGAAACGAGTGTGCATCGGAGAGTGCAGGAAACGAGTGTGCACTGGAGTGGGCACGGAAGGAGTGTGCACCGGAGTGTGCGATCACGGAGTGTGTGAAGAAGGAGTGCACACCGGAGTGTGTGTGGAAAGAGTATGAGCCAGAGTGTACGGTAACGAAGTGTGTGGGGGGCGCGTGTGCGCCTGGGTGTGCGAGTGAGGAGTGGGTCACGAGTCGTGAGGACGTGGCTCAAGCATCAACACAGACCGGGGTAGTCCTTAGTGGGACGGGTAGCATACGCGAGCCCCCTGTGAGTTGTGTGCTGCAGGGACCGGAGGGGATCGGTGCTGCGTCGAGTCGCAAGGACCGGCGTGCATGATTCGTACCTCCGGCCCCAACACTGTATGGTTGGCACCGTGCCGTGGAGGCAAGGGCGGTCGGCCGGGTTCAAGGGGAGGTTTGGAGTATCGGAGCCACGCACCTTATCGGGTGAGGTGCTCGGATGGTGGCCAGTTGGGTCATCGTGCGTGGGATCGCGAGGCCCCGCGCAGGGATGGAGCCCGGCACCTGGGCCCATCAATCCCTCCCCCCTCAGCTCGTCAAAGCCGGACGGACACCACATAGAGGCGACCAACCACCCGCATGGATCGCTCGGCCCTTCGAGGCCGAGCTGTGACAAAGCACCTCCATAGATGGGGGCTCATAGTGTAGAGGACTGGGGGGAGAGTATAAAGTGGGTCGCGGCCTCGTGGACTCAAAGGCCCGAGGAGGAAAAGGGTTTAACCCCCCTCTGTACATCGACGGGCTCGAGACCCCACTCCTGACACCAATTTGTTGCATATGTTGAAATATGTTGAAAAAGTCAAAATTTTACATGGGGTGTACTTACTTTTTCACGTGACTGTGTATATATATATATATATAAATATATATATATATATATAAATATATATATATATAAATATATATATATAAATATATATATATATATAAATATATATATATATATAAATATATATATATGTATATATATATATATATATATATATATATATATATATATATATATATATATATATATATATATATATATATATATATATACAGGGGGCTGCAAAAGTAGGTATGCAGTCATGAAAAACAAAACGTGCGCACAAAACGTATTTTATTGATTATACAAGCATATCAATAATAAACATATCAATAATAAACATTTCAATAATAAACATATTAATCCCTCAAATGTTCAAACTGTTTGCCCCCGGCATTCACACACTCCACTAGTCGAGTGTGGACACCCATGCACAACACACTCTGGCACAAAGGTCTTTATCAGCATCAATTTCCTGGCAAGCCTCCCGTATGAACTGAATCATGGCATCAACAGAACGTGGCTTGCGTGCGAAAACCCTGTCTTTTACACATCCCCAGAAAAAGAAGTCCATAGGGGTGAGATCCGGCGAACGTGGTGGCCAGTCAACGGCTCCCCGACGTCCAATCCTTACTGTATACCTACTTTTGCAGCCCCCTGTATATATATTCGTATATGTATATTCATCGAGCTCGTTCAAATCACTGACTGACTTACTGACTGACTGATATTAATCTTCGGTATCTTCTGGGTGTCGAAGAAAGCTGAAATTTGGCATGCTGATGGACACCAAAGCCGGTACACCAGGGGAAAAAAAATCACAGAACCATCAGAAAGCGTCCGTAAATGAAAATTAATGTAAAAAACGGTAAACGCGTCCGAAAAAACCCCCGATATCTAGCAGGAGGTTGGTGATGCTTCCCTATAATCATAAAGCTTCTATTTATTATGTATCTACATACCTATTGTGTATAAGGTGTGAGCATACCCCACTAGAATATAAATAAATAAATAGATAATTAAAAAAGCAACAATATATATATATATATATATATATATATATATATTATATATATATATATATATATATATATATATATATATATATATATATATATATATATATATATATATATATATAATATATATATATAATATATATAATATATATATATATATATATATATATATATATATATATCTACATATGCATGTATATATTCACGCACACATTAAAATAAATTAGACTCACACAAGCAAAGGTCGATAAGGAAGAAAATGTACACGATGAGTTCCCGAATGGTCGTCTTCACGTACTGTTCACGGTCTTTTGGGTTTTCCGTCATGCGTGTGCCCCAAAGTCCTGAAAGAAACACAAAAGTGGCTTCAAACATTGCCATTCATTTTATCACTGTTACTTTCAAACAATGTTTCATTTTTAATTAATTTTTAAATAAAAATTATTCTTACAATTTTTTTTATGATAAAAAAGATATCTTATTATATGTTGCCTGCCCCCCCCCCTCCTCCCCTTAAGCGCCCCCACCTAGTTTGGACTCTGCAGCTGAACACGTTCATAACATTGATGCAGTGAATAGTATTCACCACTACACTTGTTTCCATGTCACTTTCAAAATAAGTATTTTCCTAGTTTTACAGGGTTGTCAGGTCAGGTGTCAAATCCATGCTGGAGGTGGTGGACCATGCATCTTTAGCATAGAAGAAAAGTCCTCCGAGACGTTCATATTCCGAGTCGATTATTGATTAAACACATCAGTAAAAATTCTCAAAACCCCTGCTGGGAAACCTCATCAAACCAAAGCTAAAGCGTTATTTACATATTATGAAACCAACATCAAAATGCTGCTGCTACACTACTCCCCTCCTATTGCAATGATTGAATGGAAGGTACAAACCAAATACTGTGCAATATGTTGAAGGAGAAGAGATGTAAACTGTCATTGTAAAAAAAATGTCACAGCAAAGAGAAATGGTCAACAAGCAAAATGTACTCTCATAAATATCGTGCTGGGAGGTGTACATGATGCCCACAGCGAGTTGTATAAGGGTAGTGTTGTAGTACGTGTGGATCCGTTGATCAGTGGGAAGGTCAGCTCTGATGTTCGTCAAGAAAAGCTGGCTTCAAGTGATCTATGGAGACTGTATCAAGACCACTGTTAATATTGAGTACGAAGTTCTTATCGGAGAGTTGTAGAACTTTGTGAGGTTCGTCATGAAGTTGCTGCAAAGGTTTCCGGACAATATCACGCTGTACGAATACGTGAATGCACATAGAAAATTCCTGGGGAATAAAAAACGGGTGTGATGAAGGCGTACGTGGCGGTGTCACCTTAGGCCCTGCATCACCGAACGCTGTTGGGTGGCATAGATGGTGGCGATGGGTAAGGTGTCCTCCGAAGCTGAGAATAATTATCCTGGGAGACGAAGTTGCACGCTGTACACTAGCTCAGCAGTGGAGCATCCAAGGTCGTCTTTTAGAGCAGCTCTTGTACCAAGCAGATATGACGTCTGTCCAGTGTGTGGAGTTGTCATGTGCTTTAAGGGAAGACGAGTTGGCAGTGGAAACGGTCCACGACACCATGCACTGCTACATGGTAAGCGGTGGGTTCACATATGGTCGGTACCCAGGAGTTGAGTTAGCTCGCGAAATAGAGCAGATTCGAACTGGCTACCACGATCCATAGTGATGGTTGATGTAACACCAAAATGTGTGATGCAGATGTGACAAAGGCCCTGGTGATGATGTCAGGTATCCGTGTAGCCCCGGCCAATGGGTGAAGAGGTCAACACAAGTCAGTAAATAGCCGTGCCCATTTGATGGTGGTAGGGGACCGACAACATCCAAATGGACCCTGTCAAAATGCCTATCTGGTGTTGAAAATCTATTGAGTGGTGCGACAGTATGACATTGGATCTTGGGGCATTGACTTTGAAGACATTGTTTGGCCCAACGGTGCACGTCGGTGTTGATGTGTGGCCAGCCGTAGCACATGGTGATGGTTTCCTGAGATGCTCGAATACCCAGGTGCGTGAGGGAGTGAAAAGCGTTGAAGACTGTACGATGGAATGCCGCAGGACGGAAAAGGCAACACTGTCCTGTGCATGTATCACAGACAAACATAGTGTTTGCCTAGCGAAATAGCAGAAGCGGCACCTAGTGAAATATAAGTGGACCATTTGCAGATTGTAGGAGTTACATGTCTTCCCGTTATGCTGCTGCAAGTGTATTAAAATTGATGGCCAGTGTGTTGGTAGAAGACAATGCCAATACCTCGCATATGTGAGAGAACGTCGGTCTCAAGTTGGCAATTCAGTTGATCTGACGGATGCCGGTAATGAATGGCGAGATGTAACTGAGTTGGTTAAATATATGAGGAGATGAGAGTCCGAATGGGTGGATAGAGTGAAAGTTAAACATTTGTGGTCTGTGAAGACAAAGAATTGGCTGGCCTCTAAGAAGTGGTGGAAGTGCTTGATGGCAAAGTATACAGCGAGTAATTCCTAATCTAAGGCACTCTACTTGCGCTCTGTTTGTTTCAACGTTTTAGAGAAGACCAGTGGACGCCAGTGGGCATCAATGAACTAGTGAAGGGCCGCACCCACTGCAACCTCAGACACATAAACCATCAGGCTGGTTGGTGCTTCTGGCTTTGGATGAATCAGGAATGAGGCATTGGCCAGTACATCTTTGATGATGGCTGACAACGTTGGCTCCACCCATCGGAACACTTCAGGGTGCTGACCATCTGTGAGTAACTCGTTCAGCGACAGCATTGCTGTGGCTGCATTTCAAATAAATAGATGATAAAAGTTGACAAGGCCCCAAAACTCTCACAGTTTGCGATGAGATGACGGTACTGAAAATCTCAAAATAATGTACACCTTCTCCTTGAGCAAATGAATGCCTGAGCGGTTAATACAGTGGCCAAAGAAATTCAACTCTGCAACACCGCATGTGCACTTTGTGAGATTGATGACGATGCCAAAATCTTGCAAATGGGCAAAGAGGAGACGTAGATGTTCCTGTTTTGTTTTTCTTTGATTGTGCTGGTGATTAGAATATCATTTACATACACTTAGCAGAAGTGTAATCCCCGGAGAACATGATTGATAAAATGGTGAAAGGTTTGTGCGGCATTGCATGGGCAGGCTGTTAGGAATTCTGAAAGAATTCAAACAGGCTTAAAGGAGTGGTGACTGTTGTCTTCGGGATGTCATCTGGATCCATGGCAATCTGATGGCACGCATGAACAAGGTCAACCTTGGAGAACGTTGTAGCAACATGGAGTGCAGCAATAAAATGCTGAATGTGTGGAATAGGATAACGGTGTCTGGAACAGTCGAGTTATTTTGGTACAGTAATCCCCGCAAGGACGCCAATCCCCAGGTGTCTTTTTGGGTACCATGTGCAGCGAGGAAGCCCAACTGCTGACAATGTGTTGATGATCCCATGTTGTAACATGTAGTCAAATTTCTGGTGGGCGATACATAATTTATTTGGTGTTAGTCGGCGATCACATGAGAAAACAGGGGGTCTTGTGATCTCGATGTGATGTGTGATCTGGTGTTCGCTGGGCTGGATTGTCACTGATGAGTGCTCAAAAATTTCTCAAAAACTCGTTATGGGCTGGAAGTCATAAATTACTTTCTGAAAAGGGCAAATGGGCGTGGAAGGAAAACACATGATATTCAGCCACAAAATGGTGGATGCTTTACCAAGAACATTAAGCTTTGTTGAGGCATCCAATCGATGGTGATTTTGACATCCACGAGCAAATTTAAATGACGCAAAAAATCATCACCTACAGTATAGAGTAGAATAGAGTAAATGGTGTTGGCAATAGTAAACACCCATGGAAATGAGCTATGTAAACCCAAATCAAGCTGGAGGAGACGTTCCCCAAAAGTAGCAATTGCACTATTGTTAGTGGCATGGAATGAATATTCCTGTCGATTGTTTTCCACTCAGTGGCAGATGGTGGCACAATGCCCGCCTCTGCCTCTGTATCTTTAAGAAAAAGAAGTCTGCTAGTACAATCCACAAGGAAGAGGAGGCCACTGGCGTGTGGCACAGGTAAACTCATCGCCATTATTTGTGGGCCTCACCATTTCCCTCAGCTGGTGAGCATGGTGCTATACACTGATGAGCATTAGCAGAGGAGGTCACGTGGTACCAACACCAATCTGGAGTGTTCAGAAAGGTGAAGGTAGCGTGAGGTACAGCATTTCTCTCTGTCACGGGGTACACAACGATTGGCATGATTGATGTTGTGCAGCATGGAACTCCAGGTCGAGTCTTAAGGTCTGCCATTTCAGATTGTAGCTGCGTGGTGTGCTGTGGTGGAGGTGCCACATTAGTTACGGTAAGTGTTAGTTCCGTCAATGTGATGATCAACCTGATCCGCAGCTGTGGGTCGTATAAGCTCTGCATTAGCTGCAAGTATCATGCGGACATGTGGTGGTAAACGTTGCCAAAACAACTCACGAAGGATTGACTGGTCGAATTGAAGGATCGACTGGTCGAATTGAAGGATCGACTGGTCGAATGTGGTGTTGTGGTCACCGATAAGCTGCTGCATACGACACAATAGTTGTGTGGGTCTTCGATCTCCTAAATCCTCGGCTCAAAGCAGTTGTTGATAGCGGCAGTGATCAGAGGGAGTCGTACACTTTATGAGCACGATCTTCAATGTCATGTGTGGTGCGGAGCGTTCGTTGGAGGTTGTAGTGAAATATCTCTCACTTCCATCACATACTCTGGTGCCAAGGAGCCAACAATGTAATTGAATCGCATCAACTCGGTAGTAATGTTTCGGGTGTCGAATTGGGCTTAGAATTCGGGAAACCACAGCTGTGGGTCATCAGGCCTGAATAGTGGCAGCTTTATCGAAACCACTGCCATGGATGAAGCTGGTTGAACCTCACGCCTGAGGAGGGCACGGCTGGGTGATCATTGCTGGTGACTGGTTGCACGCTTGTAACTCCTTGTCTGTCCATTTGGATCATGTCAGGGTCACCAATTTTGCAGAGAAGAAAAGACATCCGAGCCGTTCGGATTCTGAGTCAATTCTTCTGTTAAACCACAACAGTAAAAACTCTCAAAACACCTGCTGGGAAACCCCATTACACCAATGCTAAAGTGTATTTACATTTTACGAAAAACTAAGGCAAAATGATGTCGCTCCACAGCTCACCTGCCACGAGCAGAATTCAAAATTCCTCATAGCTCCGTCCAGTCCACTGGTTTATATTGGCCATCCAAGTAATTATAGTCTACCTCTAGCTCCCTTGGCTTCAACTCTACCTTCCAATACTGCTTTCTATGAAACGTCATGATGAAGAATATTGTTACGTTTGTGGGAGTAGGTGATGACATACCCTAGTACAGATAGGATTGTGTAGTATTAGCATAGACCGCGTGCAAGTAGAAAGCCCATCTCGATGTACATAAGCAGGGAAATTGTGAGCTTAAGTGTTTATGTGTCACCACACAGATGGTGGTTTTGTGTTATTTAAATAGGGCTTAAGGATAATTCCCAGTATGTCATTGCCTCCTATGATTTTCCCTTATGTTTTTACATTCACTCGGCCAGCCATGAAATCGGCCCATTAACCAACAAAACCAACAAGCCCGATGGAAACCCAGCACATTCTTGATCGGGCTAACCCCACCCAACGACCATCGACGTAATGCAAACATTCTCGAAGAGACAAAACTCTGCCTCCCAATGGATCATAACAGAGAGGCCATGCCCTGAGCTTCATGATTGGTTAAGGAGACATGGGGTGATGGGCAGAGTTCGGGTGATTGGCCAGGGGTGACGTCGGAGCAAACTCACTCAGGCCGGAAAAGAGGAAGAATCCCTCTCGGTTGCTCTCTCGGTCTCTTGGCACGAACAAGGAAGGCGCCATTTTTCCTTTGTTCGTGTTGGTGCGATTTGGCTTTGTGGCGGGCAGATGCCTTTTTGTCCCTGGCTTGGCTGTTCCTGGCTCATGTGCAATCGTGGAGAGGAGGAAGAAGAGTCTGTTGCTCTCTCTGGTGCTGGTGGTTGGATCGGGCGGTCACACTTTGTCCTTTGTCTCTCGGGTGGCTCATCAGCAGAACTTTGCAGAGCTTTGGGAACTCCCTCATCGTGAAGGAAGGGGTGTTGGTGAACTGTGGTGTTTCTCGTGGGAGCTGGAGTCTCATTGCGTTTCGGAGGGAGTGGAGAGCGATGCAGGATCGGCCGCACGAATTGCTTCATGTTCGTTGCGCAGTGAGGAGCAACTTCGCGCCATCTTGTGCGTTTCCCACATGGGCAGCTACGGGCCACATCGGACTGCCGACAATATTCAACGACTGAGTCGAGACCAGAGCTAAGTGCCGGAAAATAAAAGGGGGTATTTATTTTCTCATTCCCCTGTCTGTTTACGTGTCTGAGTGGAGATGTCTCATGTTAGGATATTCGTTTTTACCTCACCGTTCATGTTTATCATATTGCATTTATTTTAATTGAACCATTATTTGTTGCATTTCCATTTGTTGTATTGTTGATTTTCCTAATCTCGTTTCAGTGTTTCTGGGTTCGAAAAATAAACCCGTGTGGTGGCAGGCCGTGCAGGTAAGAACTTTGGTCCCGTCCCGCTCACGCCAAAAAAACGTACCGCCAATTTTTGGCTTATTCACCTCGGAGTTAAAGCAAACTGTTCGACTATCTGCCGCCCGTGATCGTAATCACCGGTGACACGACAATATCAAT